>NW_026779048.1:260000-560000 GCF_030144855.1 Hypanus sabinus | reverse complement strand
CTCAGTCCACTCCGACTCAGTCCCACTCCGACTCAGTCCCACTCCGACTCAGTCCACTCCGACTCAGTCCACTCCGACTCAGTCTCACTCCGACTCAGTCCACTCCGACTCAGTCCACTCCGACTCAGTCTCACTCCGACTCAGTCCGACTCAGTCCCACTCTGACTCCGTCCACTCAGACTCAGTCCCACTCCGACTCAGTCCCACTCCGACTCCGTCCACTCCGACTCAGTCCACTCCGACTCAGTCCACTCCGACTCAGTCCGACTCAGTCCCACTCCGACTCCGTCCACTCCGACTCAGTCCCACTCCGACTCCGTCCACTCCGACTCAGTCCACTCCGACTCCGTCCCACTCCGACTCAGTCCCACTCCGACTCTGTCCCACTCCGACTCCGTCCACTCCGACTCAGTCCACTCCGACTCAGTCCCACTCCGACTCCGTCCACTCCGACTCAGTCCACTCCGACTCAGTCCCACTCCGACTCAGTCCACTCCGACTCAGTCCCACTCCGACTCAGTCCGAATCAGTCCCACTCCGACTCCGTCCACTCCGACAGTCCACTCCGACTCCGTCCACTCCGACTCCGTCCCACTCCGACTCAGTCCCACTCCGACTCCGTCCACTCCGACTCAGTCCACTCCGACTCCGTCCCACTCCGACTCAGTCCACTCCGACTCAGTCCACTCCGACTCCGTCCACTCCGACTCAGTCCACTCCGACTCAGTCCCACTCCGACTCAGTCCACTCCGACTCAGTCCCACTCCGACTCAGTCCACTCCGACTCAGTCCACTCCGACTCAGTCCGACTCAGTCCAACTCCGACTCCGTCCACTCCGACTCAGTCCCACTCCGACTCCGTCCACTCCGACTCAGTCCACTCCGACTCAGTCCCACTCCGACTCAGTCCACTCCGACTCAGTCCCACTCCGACTCAGTCCACTCCGACTCCGTCCCACTCCGACTCAGTCCGACTCAGTCCACTCCGACTCAGTCCGACTCAGTCCACTCCGACTCAGTCTCACTCCGACTCAGTCCACTCCAACTCAGTCCCACTCCGACTCAGTCCACTCCGAATCAGTCCACTCCGACTCAGTCCCACTCCGACTCCGTCCACTCCGACTCAGTCTCACTCCGACTCAGTCCACTCCGACTCAGTCTCACTCCGACTCTGTCCCACTCCGACTCAGTCCCACTCCGACTCTGTCCCACTCCGACTCAGTCCCACTCCGACTCAGTCCCACTCCGACTCAGTCCCACTCCGACTCCGTCCACTCCGACTCAGTCCACTCCGACTCCGTCCCACTCCGACTCAGACCCACTCCGACTCTGTCCCACTCCGACTCCGTCCACTCCGACTCAGTCCACTCCGACTCAGTCCCACTCCGACTCTGTCCACTCCGACTCAGTCCACTCCGACTCCGTCCCACTCCGACTCAGTCCACTCCGACTCAGTCCGACTCAGTCCACTCCGACTCAGTCCGACTCAGTCCACTCCGACTCATTCTCACTCCGACTCAGTCCACTCCGACTCAGTCCCACTCCGACTCAGTCCACTCCGAATCAGTCCACTCCGACTCAGTCCCACTCCGACTCCGTCCACTCCGACTCAGTCTCACTCCGACTCAGTCCACTCCGACTCAGTCCCACTCCGACTCAGTCCCACTCCGACTCAGTCCACTCCGACTCAGTCCACTCCGACTCAGTCTCACTCCGACTCAGTCCACTCCGACTCAGTCCACTCCGACTCAGTCTCACTCCGACTCAGTCCGACTCAGTCCCACTCTGACTCCGTCCACTCAGACTCAGTCCCACTCCGACTCAGTCCCACTCCGACTCCGTCCACTCCGACTCAGTCCACTCCGACTCAGTCCACTCCGACTCAGTCCGACTCAGTCCCACTCCGACTCCGTCCACTCCGACTCAGTCCCACTCCGACTCCGTCCACTCCGACTCAGTCCACTCCGACTCAGTCCCACTCCGACTCAGTCCACTCCGACTCAGTCCCACTCCGACTCAGTCCGAATCAGTCCCACTCCGACTCCGTCCACTCCGACAGTCCACTCCGACTCCGTCCACTCCGACTCCGTCCCACTCCGACTCAGTCCCACTCCGACTCCGTCCACTCCGACTCAGTCCACTCCGACTCCGTCCCACTCCGACTCAGTCCACTCCGACTCAGTCCACTCCGACTCCGTCCACTCCGACTCAGTCCACTCCGACTCAGTCCCACTCCGACTCAGTCCACTCCGACTCAGTCCCACTCCGACTCAGTCCACTCCGACTCAGTCCACTCCGACTCAGTCCGACTCAGTCCAACTCCGACTCCGTCCACTCCGACTCAGTCCCACTCCGACTCCGTCCACTCCGACTCAGTCCACTCCGACTCAGTCCCACTCCGACTCAGTCCACTCCGACTCAGTCCCACTCCGACTCAGTCCACTCCGACTCCGTCCCACTCCGACTCAGTCCGACTCAGTCCACTCCGACTCAGTCCGACTCAGTCCACTCCGACTCAGTCTCACTCCGACTCAGTCCACTCCAACTCAGTCCCACTCCGACTCAGTCCACTCCGAATCAGTCCACTCCGACTCAGTCCCACTCCGACTCCGTCCACTCCGACTCAGTCTCACTCCGACTCAGTCCACTCCGACTCAGTCTCACTCCGACTCTGTCCCACTCCGACTCAGTCCCACTCCGACTCTGTCCCACTCCGACTCAGTCCCACTCCGACTCAGTCCCACTCCGACTCAGTCCCACTCCGACTCCGTCCACTCCGACTCAGTCCACTCCGACTCCGTCCCACTCCGACTCAGTCCCACTCCGACTCTGTCCCACTCCGACTCCGTCCACTCCGACTCAGTCCACTCCGACTCAGTCCCACTCCGACTCCGTCCACTCCGACTCAGTCCACTCCGACTCAGTCTCACTCCGACTCAGTCCACTCCGACAGTCCCATTCCGACTCAGTCCACTCCGACTCAGTCCACTCCGACTCCGTCCCACTCCGACTCAGTCCCTCTCCGACTCTGTCCCACTCCGACTCCGTCCACTCCGACTCAGTCCACTCCGACTCAGTCCCACTCCGACTCCGTCCACTCCGACTCAGTCCACTCCGACTCAGTCTCACTCCGACTCAGTCCACTCCGACTCAGTCCCACTCCGACTCAGTCCACTCCGACTCAGTCCACTCCGACTCCGTCCCACTCCGACTCAGTCCACTCCGACTCAGTCCGACTCAGTCTCACTCCGACTCAGTCTCACTCCGACTCTGTCCACTCCGACTCAGTCCCACTCCGACTCTGTCCACTCCGACTCAGTCCCACTCCGACTCAGTCCCACTCCGACTCAGTCCCACTCTGACTCAGTCCCACTCCGACTCTGTCCGACTCAGTCTCACTCCGACTCAGTCCACTCCGACTCAGTCCGACTCAGTCCCACTCCGACTCTGTCCACTCCGACTCAGTCCCACTCCGACTCTGTCCACTCCGACTCAGTCCCACTCCGACTCAGTCCCACTCCGACTCCGTCCCACTCCGACTCAGTCCACTCCGACTCAGTCCGACTCAGTCTCACTCCGACTTAGTCTCACTCCGACTCAGTCCGACTCAGTCCCACTCTGACTCCGTCCACTCAGACTCAGTCCCACTCCGACTCAGTCCCACTCCGACTCAGTCTCACTCCGACTCCGTCCCACTCCGACTCAGTCCCACTCCGACTCAGTCCACTCCGACTCCGTCCCACTCCGACTCCGTCTCACTCCGACTCAGTCCACTCCGTCTCCGTCCCACTC
The DNA here is from genome assembly GCF_030144855.1 of Hypanus sabinus. Taxonomy (NCBI): domain Eukaryota; kingdom Metazoa; phylum Chordata; class Chondrichthyes; order Myliobatiformes; family Dasyatidae; genus Hypanus; species Hypanus sabinus. The sequence continues at coordinate 556,208 of NW_026779048.1, read as the reverse complement.
CGACTCAGTCCACTCCGACTCAGTCCCACTCCGACTCCGTCCACTCCGACTCAGTCCACTCCGACTCAGTCTCACTCCGACTCAGTCCACTCCGACAGTCCCATTCCGACTCAGTCCACTCCGACTCAGTCCACTCCGACTCCGTCCCACTCCGACTCAGTCCCACTCCGACTCTGTCCCACTCCGACTGTCCCACTCCGACTCTGTCCACTCCGACTCAGTCCACTCCGACTCCGTCCCACTCCGACTCAGTCTCATTCCGACTCAGTCTCACTCCGACTCAGTCCCACTCCGACTCAGTCCACTCCGACTCCGTCCCACTCCGACTCCGTCTCACTCCGACTCAGTCTCACTCCGACTCAGTCTCACTCCGACTCAGTCCACTCCGACTCAGTCCAACTCTGTCCACTCCGACTCAGTCCCACTCCGACTCAGTCCCACTCCGACTCAGTCCCACTCTGACTCAGTCCCACTCCGACTCTGTCCGACTCAGTCTCACTCCGACTCAGTCCACTCCGACTCAGTCCGACTCAGTCCCACTCCGACTCTGTCCACTCCGACTCAGTCCACTCCGACTCCGTCCCACTCCGACTCAGTCCACTCCGACTCAGTCCGACTCAGTCCACTCCGACTCAGTCCGACTCAGTCCACTCCGACTCAGTCTCACTCCGACTCAGTCCACTCCGACTCAGTCCCACTCCGACTCAGTCCACTCCGAATCAGTCCACTCCGACTCAGTCCCACTCCGACTCCGTCCACTCCTACTCAGGCTCACTCCGACTCAGTCCACTCCGACTCAGTCCCACTCCGACTCAGTCCCACTCCGACTCAGTCCACTCCGACTCAGTCCACTCCGACTCAGTCCCACTCTGACTCAGTCCCACTCCGACTCTGTCCGACTCAGTCTCACTCCGACTCAGTCCACTCCGACTCAGTCCGACTCAGTCCCACTCCGACTCTGTCCACTCCGACTCAGTCCACTCCGACTCCGTCCCACTCCGACTCAGTCCACTCCGACTCAGTCCGACTCAGTCCACTCCGACTCAGTCTGACTCAGTCCACTCCGACTCAGTCTCACTCCTACTCAGTCCACTCCGACTCAGTCCCACTCCGACTCAGTCCACTCTGAATCAGTCCACTCCGACTCAGTCCCACTCCGACTCCGTCCACTCCGACTCAGTCTCACTCCGACTCAGTCCACTCCGACTCAGTCCCACTCCGACTCTGTCCACTCCGACTCAGTCCCACTCCGACTCAGTCCCACTCCGACTCAGTCCCACTCTGACTCAGTCCCACTCCGACTCTGTCCGACTCAGTCTCACTCCGACTCAGTCCACTCCGACTCAGTCCGACTCCGACTCAGTCCACTCCGACTCAGTCCACTCCGACAGTCCGACTCAGTCCCACTCCGACTCAGTCCGACTCAGTCCCACTCCGACTCAGTCTGACTCAGTCCCACTCCGACTCAGTCCGACTCAGTCCCACTCCGACTCAGTCCATTCCGACTCAGTCCACTCCGACTCAGTCTCACTCCGACTCCGTCCCACTCCGACTCAGTCCACTCTGACTCAGTCCACTCCGACTCAGTCCACTCCGACTCAGTCCACTCCGACTCCGTCCCACTCCGACTCAGTCCCACTCCGACTCAGTCCCACTCCGACTCAGTCCACTCCGACTCTGTCCCACTCCGACTCAGTCCCACTCCGACTCTGTCCACTCCGACTCAGTCCCACTCCGACTCAGTCCCACTCCGACTCCGTCCCACTCCGACTTAGTCCACTCCGACTCAGTCCGACTCAGTCTCACTCCGACTTAGTCTCACTCCGACTCAGTCCGACTCAGTCCCACTCTGACTCAGTCCACTCCGACTCAGTCCACTCCGACTCAGTCCACTCCGACTCCGTCCCACTCCGACTCAGTCCCACTCCGACTCAGTCCCACTCCGACTCAGTCCACTCCGACTCTGTCCCACTCCGACTCAGTCCCACTCCGACTCAGTCCACTCCGACTCAGTCCGACTCTGTCCCACTCCGACTCAGTCCACTCCGACTCAGTCCACTCCGACTCAGTCCCACTCCGACTCAGTCCACTCCGACTCTGTCCCACTCCGACTGTCCCACTCCGACTCTGTCCACTCCGACTCAGTCCACTCCGACTCCGTCCCACTCCGACTCAGTCTCACTCCGACTCAGTCTCACTCCGACTCAGTCCCACTCCGACTCAGTCCACTCCGACTCAGTCCACTCCGACAGTCCGACTCAGTCCCACTCCGACTCAGTCCGACTCAGTCCCACTCCGACTCAGTCCGACTCAGTCCCACTCCGACTCAGTCCGACTCAGTCCCACTCCGACTCAGTCCGACTCAGTCCCACTCCGACTCTGTCTCACTCCGACTCAGTCCCACTCCGACTCAGTCCCACTCCGACTCTGTCCCATTCCGACTCAGTCCCACTCCGACTCTGTCCACTCCGACTCAGTCCCACTCCGACTCAGTCCCACTCCGACTCAGTCCCACTCTGACTCAGTCCCACTCCGACTCTGTCCGACTCAGTCTCACTCCGACTCAGTCCACTCCGACTCAGTCCGACTCAGTCCCACTCCGACTCTGTCCACTCCGACTCAGTCCCACTCCGACTCTGTCCACTCCGACTCAGTCCCACTCCGACTCAGTCCCACTCCGACTCCGTCCCACTCCGACTTAGTCCACTCCGACTCAGTCCGACTCAGTCTCACTCCGACTTAGTCTCACTCCGACTCAGTCCGACTCAGTCCCACTCTGACTCCGTCCACTCAGACTCAGTCCCACTCCGACTCAGTCCCACTCCGACTCAGTCTCACTCCGACTCCGTCCCACTCCGACTCAGTCCCACTCCGACTCAGTCCACTCCGACTCCGTCCCACTCCGACTCCGTCTCACTCCGACTCAGTCCACTCCGTCTCCGTCCCACTCCGACTCAGTCCACTCCGACTCAGTCCGACTCAGTCTCACTCCGACTCAGTCTCACTCCGACTCAGTCCACTCCGACTCAGTCCGACTCTGTCCACTCCGACTCAGTCCCACTCCGACTCAGTCCCACTCCGACTCAGTCCCACTCTGACTCAGTCCCACTCCGACTCTGTCCGACTCAGTCTCACTCCGACTCAGTCCACTCCGACTCAGTCCGACTCAGTCCCACTCCGACTCTGTCCACTCCGACTCAGTCCACTCCGACTCCGTCCCACTCCGACTCAGTCCACTCCGACTCAGTCCGACTCAGTCCACTCCGACTCAGTCCGACTCAGTCCACTCCGACTCCGTCTCACTCCGACTCAGTCCACTCCGACTCAGTCCCACTCCGACTCAGTCCACTCCGAATCAGTCCACTCCGACGCAGTCCCACTCCGACTCCGTCCACTCCTACTCAGGCTCACTCCGACTCAGTCCACTCCGACTCAGTCCCACTCCGACTCAGTCCCACTCCGACTCAGTCCACTCCGACTCAGTCCACTCCGACTCAGTCCCACTCTGACTCAGTCCCACTCCGACTCTGTCCGACTCAGTCTCACTCCGACTCAGTCCACTCCGACTCAGTCCGACTCAGTCCCACTCCGACTCTGTCCACTCCGACTCAGTCCACTCCGACTCCGTCCCACTCCGACTCAGTCCACTCCGACTCAGTCCGACTCAGTCCACTCCGACTCAGTCCGACTCAGTCCACTCCGACTCAGTCTCACTCCTACTCAGTCCACTCCGACTCAGTCCCACTCCGACTCAGTCCACTCTGAATCAGTCCACTCCGACTCAGTCCCACTCCGACTCCGTCCACTCCGACTCAGTCTCACTCCGACTCAGTCCACTCCGACTCAGTCCCACTCCGACTCTGTCCACTCCGACTCAGTCCCACTCCGACTCAGTCCCACTCCGACTCAGTCCCACTCTGACTCAGTCCCACTCCGACTCTGTCCGACTCAGTCTCACTCCGACTCAGTCCACTCCGACTCAGTCCGACTCCGACTCAGTCCACTCCGACTCAGTCCACTCCGACAGTCCGACTCAGTCCCACACCGACTCAGTCCGACTCAGTCCCACTCCGACTCAGTCTGACTCAGTCCCACTCCGACTCAGTCCGACTCAGTCCCACTCCAACTCAGTCCATTCCGACTCAGTCCACTCCGACTCAGTCTCACTCCGACTCCGTCCCACTCCGACTCAGTCCACTCTGACTCAGTCCACTCCGACTCAGTCCACTCCGACTCAGTCCACTCCGACTCCGTCCCACTCCGACTCAGTCCCACTCCGACTCAGTCCCACTCCGACTCAGTCCACTCCGACTCTGTCCCACTCCGACTCAGTCCCACTCCGACTCAGTCCACTCCGACTCAGTCCGACTCTGTCCCACTCCGACTCAGTCCACTCCGACTCAGTCCACTCCGACTCAGTCCCACTCCGACTCAGTCCACTCCGACTCTGTCCCACTCCGACTGTCCCACTCCGACTCTGTCCACTCCGACTCAGTCCACTCCGACTCCGTCCCACTCCGACTCAGTCTCACTCCGACTCAGTCTCACTCCGACTCAGTCCCACTCCGACTCAGTCCACTCCGACTCAGTCCACTCCGACAGTCCGACTCAGTCCCACTCCGACTCAGTCCGACTCAGTCCCACTCCGACTCAGTCCGACTCAGTCCCACTCCGACTCAGTCCGACTCAGTCCCACTCCGACTCAGTCCGACTCAGTCCCACTCCGACTCTGTCTCACTCCGACTCAGTCCCACTCCGACTCAGTCCCACTCCGACTCTGTCCCATTCCGACTCAGTCCCACTCCGACTCCGTCCACTCCGACTCAGTCCACTCCGACTCAGTCTCACTCCGACTCAGTCCACTCCGACTCTGTCCCACTCCGACTCAGTCTCACTCCGACTCAGTCCCACTCCGACTCAGTCCACTCCGACTCAGTCCCACTCTGACTCAGTCCCACTCCGACTCAGTCTCACTCCGACTCAGTCCACTCCGACTCTGTCCCACTCCGACTCAGTGCACTCCGACTCTGTCCCACTCCGACTCAGTCCCACTCCGACTCTGTCCCACTCCGACTCTGTCCCACTCCGACTCAGTCCACTCCGACTCAGTCCACTCCGACTCAGTCCCACTCCGACTCAGTCCCACTCCGACTCAGTCTCACTCCGACTCAGTCCACTCCGACTCAGTCCCACTCCGACTCAGTCCCACTCCGACTCAGTCTCACTCCGACTCAGTCCACTCCGACTCTGTCCCACTCCGACTCAGTCCCACTCCGACTCAGTCTCACTCCGACTCAGTCCACTCCGACTCTGTCCCACTCCGACTCAGTCTCACTCCGACTCAGTCCCACTCCGACTCAGTCCACTCCGACTCAGTCCCACTCCGACTCAGTCCCACTCCGACTCAGTCTCACTCCGACTCAGTCCACTCCGACTCTGTCCCACTCCGACTCAGTCTCACTCCGACTCAGTCCCACTCCGACTCCGTCCACTCCGACTCAGTCCACTCCGACTCAGTCCCACTCCGACTCCGTCCACTCCGACTCAGTCCACTCCGACTCAGTCTCACTCCGACTCAGTCCACTCCGACTCAGTCCCACTCCGACTCAGTCCACTCCGACTCAGTCCACTCCGACTCCGTCCCACTCCGACTCAGTCCACTCCGACTCAGTCCGACTCAGTCTCACTCCGACTCAGTCTCACTCCGACTCTGTCCACTCCGACTCAGTCCCACTCCGACTCTGTCCACTCCGACTCAGTCCCACTCCGACTCAGTCCCACTCCGACTCAGTCCCACTCTGACTCAGTCCCACTCCGACTCTGTCCGACTCAGTCTCACTCCGACTCAGTCCACTCCGACTCAGTCCGACTCAGTCCCACTCCGACTCTGTCCACTCCGACTCAGTCCCACTCCGACTCTGTCCACTCCGACTCAGTCCCACTCCGACTCAGTCCCACTCCGACTCCGTCCCACTCCGACTCAGTCCACTCCGACTCAGTCCGACTCAGTCTCACTCCGACTTAGTCTCACTCCGACTCAGTCCGACTCAGTCCCACTCTGACTCCGTCCACTCAGACTCAGTCCCACTCCGACTCAGTCCCACTCCGACTCAGTCTCACTCCGACTCCGTCCCACTCCGACTCAGTCCCACTCCGACTCAGTCCACTCCGACTCCGTCCCACTCCGACTCCGTCTCACTCCGACTCAGTCCACTCCGTCTCCGTCCCACTCCGACTCAGTCCACTCCGACTCAGTCCGACTCAGTCTCACTCCGACTCAGTCTCACTCCGACTCAGTCCACTCCGACTCAGTCCGACTCTGTCCACTCCGACTCAGTCCCACTCCGACTCAGTCCCACTCCGACTCAGTCCCACTCTGACTCAGTCCCACTCCGACTCTGTCCGACTCACTCACTCCGACTCAGTCCACTCCGACTCAGTCCGACTCAGTCCCACTCCGACTCTGTCCACTCCGACTCAGTCCACTCCGACTCCGTCCCACTCCGACTCAGTCCACTCCGACTCAGTCCGACTCAGTCCACTCCGACTCAGTCCGACTCAGTCCACTCCGACTCAGTCTCACTCCGACTCAGTCCACTCCGACTCAGTCCCACTCCGACTCAGTCCACTCCGAATCAGTCCACTCCGACTCAGTCCCACTCCGACTCCGTCCACTCCTACTCAGGCTCACTCCGACTCAGTCCACTCCGACTCAGTCCCACTCCGACTCAGTCCCACTCCGACTCAGTCCACTCCGACTCAGTCCACTCCGACTCAGTCCCACTCTGACTCAGTCCCACTCCGACTCTGTCCGACTCAGTCTCACTCCGACTCAGTCCACTCCGACTCAGTCCGACTCAGTCCCACTCCGACTCTGTCCACTCCGACTCAGTCCACTCCGACTCCGTCCCACTCCGACTCAGTCCACTCCGACTCAGTCCGACTCAGTCCACTCCGACTCAGTCCGACTCAGTCCACTCCGACTCAGTCTCACTCCTACTCAGTCCACTCCGACTCAGTCCCACTCCGACTCAGTCCACTCTGAATCAGTCCACTCCGACTCAGTCCCACTCCGACTCCGTCCACTCCGACTCAGTCTCACTCCGACTCAGTCCACTCCGACTCAGTCCCACTCCGACTCTGTCCACTCCGACTCAGTCCCACTCCGACTCAGTCCCACTCCGACTCAGTCCCACTCTGACTCAGTCCCACTCCGACTCTGTCCGACTCAGTCTCACTCCGACTCAGTCCACTCCGACTCAGTCCGACTCCGACTCAGTCCACTCCGACTCAGTCCACTCCGACAGTCCGACTCAGTCCCACTCCGACTCAGTCTGACTCAGTCCCACTCCGACTCAGTCCGACTCAGTCCCACTCCGACTCAGTCCATTCCGACTCAGTCCACTCCGACTCAGTCTCACTCCGACTCCGTCCCACTCCGACTCAGTCCACTCTGACTCAGTCCACTCCGACTCAGTCCATTCCGACTCAGTCCACTCCGACTCCGTCCCACTCCGACTCAGTCCCACTCCGACTCAGTCCCACTCCGACTCAGTCCACTCCGACTCTGTCCCACTCCGACTCAGTCCCACTCCGACTCAGTCCACTCCGACTCAGTCCGACTCTGTCCCACTCCGACTCAGTCCACTCCGACTCAGTCCACTCCGACTCAGTCCCACTCCGACTCAGTCCACTCCGACTCTGTCCCACTCCGACTGTCCCACTCCGACTCTGTCCACTCCGACTCAGTCCACTCCGACTCCGTCCCACTCCGACTCAGTCTCACTCCGACTCAGTCTCACTCCGACTCAGTCCCACTCCGACTCAGTCCACTCCGACTCAGTCCACTCTGACAGTCCGACTCAGTCCCACTCCGACTCAGTCCGACTCAGTCCCACTCCGACTCAGTCCGACTCAGTCCCACTCCGACTCAGTCCGACTCAGTCCCACTCCGACTCAGTCCGACTCAGTCCCACTCCGACTCTGTCTCACTCCGACTCAGTCCCACTCCGACTCAGTCCCACTCCGACTCTGTCCCATTCCGACTCAGTCCCATTCCGACTCAGTCCCACTCCGACTCCGTCCACTCCAACTCAGTCCACTCCGACTCAGTCTCACTCCGACTCAGTCCACTCCGACTCTGTCCCACTCCGACTCAGTCTCACTCCGACTCAGTCCCACTCCGACTCAGTCCACTCCGACTCAGTCCCACTCTGACTCAGTCCCACTCCGACTCAGTCTCACTCCGACTCAGTCCACTCCGACTCTGTCCCACTCCGACTCAGTGCACTCCGACTCTGTCCCACTCCGACTCAGTCCCACTCCGACTCTGTCCCACTCCGACTCTGTCCCACTCCGACTCAGTCCACTCCGACTCAGTCCACTCCGACTCAGTCCCACTCCGACTCAGTCCCACTCCGACTCAGTCTCACTCCGACTCAGTCCACTCCGACTCAGTCCCACTCCGACTCAGTCCCACTCCGACTCAGTCTCACTCCGACTCAGTCCACTCCGACTCTGTCCCACTCCGACTCAGTCCCACTCCGACTCAGTCCCACTCCGACTCAGTCTCACTCCGACTCAGTCCACTCCGACTCAGTCCCACTCCGACTCAGTCCCACTCCGACTCAGTCTCACTCCGACTCAGTCCACTCCGACTCTGTCCCACTCCGACTCAGTCCCACTCCGACTCAGTCTCACTCCGACTCAGTCCACTCCGACTCTGTCCCACTCCGACTCAGTCTCACTCCGACTCAGTCCCACTCCGACTCAGTCCACTCCGACTCAGTCCCACTCCGACTCAGTCCCACTCCGACTCAGTCTCACTCCGACTCAGTCCACTCCGACTCTGTCCCACTCCGACTCAGTCTCACTCCGACTCAGTCCACTCCGACTCAGTCCACTCCGACTCAGTCCCACTCCGACTCAGTCCCACTCCGACTCAGTCCCACTCCGACTCAGTCTCACTCCGACTCAGTCCACTCCGACTCTGTCCCACTCCGACTCAGTCCCACTCCGACTCAGTCTCACTCCGACTCAGTCCACTCCGACTCTGTCCCACTCCGACTCAGTCTCACTCCGACTCAGTCCACTCCGACTCAGTCCACTCCGACTCCGTCCCACTCCGACTCCGTCCCACTCCGACTCCGTCCACTCTTACTTAGTCCCACTCCGACTCTGTCCCACTCCGACTCTGTCCCACTCCGACTCAGTCCCACTCCGACTCAGTCCACTCCGACTCAGTCCACTCCGACTCAGTCCCACTCCGACTCTGTCCCACTCCGACTCAGTCCCACTCCGACTCAGTCCACTCCGACTCCGTCCCACTCCGACTCAGTCTCACTCCGACTCAGTCTCACTCCGACTCAGTCCACTCCGACTCTGTCCCACTCCGACTCAGTCTCACTCTGACTCAGTCCCACTCCGACTCTGTCCCACTCCGACTCTGTCCCACTCCGACTCAGTCCCACTCCGACTCAGTCCACTCCGACTCAGTCCACTCCGACTCAGTCCCACTCCGACTCTGTCCCACTCCGACTCTGTCCCACTCCGACAGTCCCACTCCGACTCAGTCCCACTCCGACTCCGTCCCACTCCGACTCAGTCCCACTCCGACTCAGTCCACTCCGACTCAGTCCCACTCCGACTCAGTCCCACTCCGACTCCGTCCACTCCGACTCAGTCCACTCCGACTCAGTCCCACTCCGACTCAGTCCACTCCGACTCAGTCCCACTCCGACTCAGTCCGAATCAGTCCCACTCCGACTCCGTCCACTCCGACAGTCCACTCCGACTCCGTCCACTCCGACTCCGTCCCACTCCGACTCAGTCCCACTTCGACTCCGTCCACTCCGACTCAGTCCACTCCGACTCCGTCCCACTCCGACTCAGTCCACTCCGACTCAGTCCACTCCGACTCCGTCCACTCCGACTCAGTCCACTCCGACTCAGTCCCACTCCGACTCAGTCCACTCCGACTCAGTCCCACTCCGACTCAGTCCACTCCGACTCAGTCCACTCCGACTCAGTCCGACTCAGACCAACTCCGACTCCGTCCACTCCGACTCAGTCCCACTCCGACTCCGTCCACTCCGACTCAGTCCACTCCGACTCAGTCCCACTCCGACTCAGTCCACTCCGACTCAGTCCCACTCCGACTCAGTCCACTCCGACTCCGTCCCACTCCGACTCAGTCCACTCCGACTCAGTCCGACTCAGTCCACTCCGACTCAGTCCGACTCAGTCCACTCCGACTCAGTCTCACTCCGACTCAGTCCACTCCGACTCAGTCCCACTCCGACTCAGTCCACCCCGAATCAGTCCACTCCGACTCAGTCCCACTCCGACTCCGTCCAGTCCGACTCAGTCTCACTCCGACTCAGTCCACTCCGACTCAGTCTCACTCCGACTCTGTCCCACTCCGACTAACTCCCACTCCGACTCTGTCCCACTCCGACTCAGTCCCACTCCGACTCAGTCCCACTCCGACTCAGTCCCACTCCGACTCCGTCCACTCCGACTCAGTCCACACCGACTCCGTCCCACTCCGACTCAGTCCCACTCCGACTCTGTCCCACTCCGACTCCTTCCACTCCGACTCAGTCCACTCCGACTCAGTCCCACTCCGACTCCGTCCACTCCGACTCAGTCCACTCCGACTCAGTCTCACTCCGACTCAGTCCACTCCGACAGCCCCATTCCGACTCAGTCCACTCCGACTCAGTCCACTCCGACTCCGTCCCACTCCGACTCAGTCCACTCCGACTCAGTCCGACTCAGTCTCACTCCGACTCAGTCTCACTCCGACTCAGTCCGACTCCGTCCCACTCCGACTCAGTCCCACTCCGACTCTGTCCCACTCCGACTCCGTCCACTCCGACTCAGTCCACTCCGACTCAGTCCCACTCCGACTCCGTCCACTCCGACTCAGTCCACTCCGACTCTGTCCCACTCCGACTCAGTCTCACTCCGACTCAGTCCACTCCGACTCAGTCCACTCCGACTCAGTCCCACTCCGACTCAGTCCCACTCCGACTCAGTCCCACTCCGACTCAGTCTCACTCCGACTCAGTCCACTCCGACTCTGTCCCACTCCGACTCAGTCCCACTCCGACTCAGTCTCACTCCGACTCAGTCCACTCCGACTCTGTCCCACTCCGACTCAGTCTCACTCCGACTCAGTCCACTCCGACTCAGTCCACTCCGACTCCGTCCCACTCCGACTCCGTCCCACTCCGACTCCGTCCACTCTTACTTAGTCCCACTCCGACTCTGTCCCACTCCGACTCTGTCCCACTCCGACTCAGTCCCACTCCGACTCAGTCCACTCCGACTCAGTCCACTCCGACTCAGTCCCACTCCGACTCTGTCCCACTCCGACTCAGTCCCACTCCGACTCAGTCCACTCCGACTCCGTCCCACTCCGACTCAGTCTCACTCCGACTCAGTCTCACTCCGACTCAGTCCACTCCGACTCTGTCCCACTCCGACTCAGTCTCACTCTGACTCAGTCCCACTCCGACTCTGTCCCACTCCGACTCTGTCCCACTCCGACTCAGTCCCACTCCGACTCAGTCCACTCCGACTCAGTCCACTCCGACTCAGTCCCACTCCGACTCTGTCCCACTCCGACTCTGTCCCACTCCGACAGTCCCACTCCGACTCAGTCCCACTCCGACTCCGTCCCACTCCGACTCAGTCCCACTCCGACTCAGTCCACTCCGACTCAGTCCCACTCCGACTCAGTCCCACTCCGACTCCGTCCACTCCGACTCAGTCCACTCCGACTCAGTCCCACTCCGACTCAGTCCACTCCGACTCAGTCCCACTCCGACTCAGTCCGAATCAGTCCCACTCCGACTCCGTCCACTCCGACAGTCCACTCCGACTCCGTCCACTCCGACTCCGTCCCACTCCGACTCAGTCCCACTTCGACTCCGTCCACTCCGACTCAGTCCACTCCGACTCCGTCCCACTCCGACTCAGTCCACTCCGACTCAGTCCATTCCGACTCCGTCCACTCCGACTCAGTCCACTCCGACTCAGTCCCACTCCGACTCAGTCCACTCCGACTCAGTCCCACTCCGACTCAGTCCACTCCGACTCAGTCCACTCCGACTCAGTCCGACTCAGACCAACTCCGACTCCGTCCACTCCGACTCAGTCCCACTCCGACTCCGTCCACTCCGACTCAGTCCACTCCGACTCAGTCCCACTCCGACTCAGTCCACTCCGACTCAGTCCCACTCCGACTCAGTCCACTCTGACTCCGTCCCACTCCGACTCAGTCCACTCCGACTCAGTCCGACTCAGTCCACTCCGACTCAGTCCGACTCAGTCCACTCCGACTCAGTCTCACTCCGACTCAGTCCACTCCGACTCAGTCCCACTCCGACTCAGTCCACCCCGAATCAGTCCACTCCGACTCAGTCCCACTCCGACTCCGTCCAGTCCGACTCAGTCTCACTCCGACTCAGTCCACTCCGACTCAGTCTCACTCCGACTCTGTCCCACTCCGACTAACTCCCACTCCGACTCTGTCCCACTCCGACTCAGTCCCACTCCGACTCAGTCCCACTCCGACTCAGTCCCACTCCGACTCCGTCCACTCCGACTCAGTCCACACCGACTCCGTCCCACTCCGACTCAGTCCCACTCCGACTCTGTCCCACTCCGACTCCGTCCACTCCGACTCAGTCCACTCCGACTCAGTCCCACTCCGACTCCGTCCACTCCGACTCAGTCCACTCCGACTCAGTCTCACTCCGACTCAGTCCACTCCGACAGTCCCATTCCGACTCAGTCCACTCCGACTCAGTCCACTCCGACTCCGTCCCACTCCGACTCAGTCCACTCCGACTCAGTCCGACTCAGTCTCACTCCGACTCAGTCTCACTCCGACTCTGTCCACTCCGACTCAGTCCCACTCCGACTCTGTCCACTCCGACTCAGTCCCACTCCGACTCAGTCCCACTCCGACTCAGTCCCACTCTGACTCAGTCCCACTCCGACTCAGTCCGACTCAGTCTCACTCCGACTCAGTCCACTCCGACTCAGTCCGACTCAGTCCCACTCCGACTCTGTCCACTCCGACTCAGTCCCACTCCGACTCTGTCCACTCCGACTCAGTCCCACTCTGACTCCGTCCCACTCCGACTCCGTCCCACTCCGACTCAGTCTCACTCCGACTCCGTCCCACTCCGACTCAGTCCACTCTGACTCAGTCCACTCCGACTCAGTCCACTCCGACTCAGTCCACTCCGACTCAGTCCCACTCCGACTCAGTCCCACTCCGACTCAGTCCCACTCCGACTCAGTCCCACTCCGACTCCGTCCACTCCGACTCAGTCCACACCGACTCCGTCCCACTTCGACTCAGTCCCACTCCGACTCTGTCCCACTCCGACTCCGTCCACTCCGACTCAGTCCACTCCGACTCAGTCCCACTCCGACTCCGTCCACTCCGACTCAGTCCACTCCGACTCAGTCTCACTCCGACTCAGTCCACTCCGACAGTCCCATTCCGACTCAGTCCACTCCGACTCAGTCCACTCCGACTCCGTCCCACTCCGACTCAGTCCACTCCGACTCAGTCCGACTCAGTCTCACTCCGACTCAGTCTCACTCCGACTCTGTCCACTCCGACTCAGTCCCACTCCGACTCTGTCCACTCCGACTCAGTCCCACTCCGACTCAGTCCCACTCCGACTCAGTCCCACTCTGACTCAGTCCCACTCCGACTCTGTCCGACTCAGTCTCACTCCGACTCAGTCCACTCCGACTCAGTCCGACTCAGTCCCACTCCGACTCTGTCCACTCCGACTCAGTCCCACTCCGACTCTGTCCACTCCGACTCAGTCCCACTCCGACTCCGTCCCACTCCGACTCCGTCCCACTCCGACTCAGTCCACTCCGACTCAGTCCGACTCAGTCTCACTCCGACTCAGTCTCACTCCGACTCAGTCCACTCCGACTCAGTCCGACTCTGTCCACTCCGACTCAGTCCACTCCGACTCAGTCCACTCCGACTCAGTCCCACTCTGACTCAGTCCACTCCGACTCAGTCCACTCCGACTCAGTCTCACTCCGACTCCGTCCCACTCCGACTCAGTCCACTCTGACTCAGTCCACTCCGACTCAGTCCACTCCGACTCAGTCCACTCCGACTCCGTCCCACTCCGACTCAGTCCCACTCCGACTCAGTCCCACTCCGACTCAGTCCACTCCGACTCAGTCCCACTCCGACTCAGTCCACTCCGACTCAGTCCGACTCTGTCCCACTCCGACTCAGTCCACTCCGACTCAGTCCACTCCGACTCAGTCCCACTCCGACTCAGTCCACTCCGACTCTGTCCCACTCCGACTCAGTCCCACTCCGACTCAGTCCACTCTGACTCAGTCCACTCCGACAGTCCGACTCAGTCCCACTCCGACTCAGTCCGACTCAGTCCCACTCCGACTCAGTCCGACTCAGTCCCACTCCGACTCAGTCCGACTCAGTCCCACTCCGACTCAGTCCGACTCAGTCCCACTCCGACTCTGTCTCACTCCGACTCAGTCCCACTCCGACTCAGTCCCACTCCGACTCTGTCCCATTCCGACTCAGTCCCACTCCGACTCCGTCCACTCCAACTCAGTCCACTCCGACTCAGTCTCACTCCGACTCAGTCCACTCCGACTCTGTCCCACTCCGACTCAGTCTCACTCCGACTCAGTCCCACTCCGACTCAGTCCACTCCGACTCAGTCCCACTCCGACTCAGTCCCACTCCGACTCAGTCTCACTCCGACTCAGTCCACTCTGACTCTGTCCCACTCCGACTCAGTGCACTCCGACTCTGTCCCACTCCGACTCAGTCCCACTCCGACTCTGTCCCACTCCGACTCTGTCCCACTCCGACTCAGTCCACTCCGACTCTGTCCCACTCCGACTCAGTCTCACTCCGACTCAGTCCCACTCCGACTCAGTCCACTCCGACTCAGTCCCACTCCGACTCAGTCCCACTCCGACTCAGTCTCACTCCGACTCAGTCCACTCTGACTCTGTCCCACTCCGACTCAGTGCACTCCGACTCTGTCCCACTCCGACTCAGTCCCACTCCGACTCTGTCCCACTCCGACTCTGTCCCACTCCGACTCAGTCCACTCCGACTCAGTCCACTCCGACTCAGTCCCACTCAGACTCAGTCCCACTCCGACTCAGTCTCACTCCGACTCAGTCCACTCCGACTGAGTCCCACTCCGACTCTGTCCCATTCCGACTCAGTCCCACTCCGACTCCGTCCACTCCAACTCAGTCCACTCCGACTCAGTCTCACTCCGACTCAGTCCACTCCGACTCTGTCCCACTCCGACTCAGTCTCACTCCGACTCAGTCCCACTCCGACTCAGTCCACTCCGACTCAGTCCCACTCCGACTCAGTCCCACTCCGACTCAGTCTCACTCCGACTCAGTCCACTCTGACTCTGTCCCACTCCGACTCAGTGCACTCCGACTCTGTCCCACTCCGACTCAGTCCCACTCCGACTCTGTCCCACTCCGACTCTGTCCCACTCCGACTCAGTCCACTCCGACTCTGTCCCACTCCGACTCAGTCTCACTCCGACTCAGTCCCACTCCGACTCAGTCCACTCCGACTCAGTCCCACTCCGACTCAGTCCCACTCCGACTCAGTCTCACTCCGACTCAGTCCACTCTGACTCTGTCCCACTCCGACTCAGTGCACTCCGACTCTGTCCCACTCCGACTCAGTCCCACTCCGACTCTGTCCCACTCCGACTCTGTCCCACTCCGACTCAGTCCACTCCGACTCAGTCCACTCCGACTCAGTCCCACTCAGACTCAGTCCCACTCCGACTCAGTCTCACTCCGACTCAGTCCACTCCGACTGAGTCCCACTCCGACTCAGTCCCACTCCGACTCAGTCTCACTCCGACTCAGTCCACTCCGACTCTGTCCCACTCCGACTCAGTCCCACTCCGACTCAGTCTCACTCCGACTCAGTCCACTCCGACTCTGTCCCACTCCGACTCAGTCTCACTCCGACTCAGTCCCACTCCGACTCAGTCCACTCCGACTCAGTCCCACTCCGACTCAGTCCCACTCCGACTCAGTCTCACTCCGACTCAGTCCACTCCGACTCTGTCCCACTCCGACTCAGTCTCACTCCGACTCAGTCCACTCCGACTCAGTCCACTCCGACTCAGTCCCACTCCGACTCAGTCCCACTCCGACTCAGTCTCACTCCGACTCAGTCCACTCCGACTCTGTCCCACTCCGACTCAGTCCCACTCCGACTCAGTCTCACTCCGACTCAGTCCACTCCGACTCTGTCCCACTCCGACTCAGTCTCACTCCGACTCAGTCCACTCCGACTCTGTCCCACTCCGACTCCGTCCCACTCCGACTCCGTCCACTCTGACTCAGTCCCACTCCGACTCTGTCCCACTCCGACTCTGTCCCACTCCGACTCAGTCCCACTCCGACTCAGTCCACTCCGACTCAGTCCACTCCGACTCAGTCCCACTCCGACTCTGTCCCACTCCGACTCAGTCCCACTCCGACTCAGTCCACTCCGACTCCGTCCCACTCCGACTCAGTCTCACTCCGACTCAGTCTCACTCCGACTCAGT
Source organism: Hypanus sabinus (assembly GCF_030144855.1). Classification (NCBI taxonomy): domain Eukaryota; kingdom Metazoa; phylum Chordata; class Chondrichthyes; order Myliobatiformes; family Dasyatidae; genus Hypanus; species Hypanus sabinus. The sequence goes on along the minus strand of NW_026779048.1, from coordinate 539,577 downwards.
CCACTCCGACTCTGTCCCACTCCGACTCAGTCTCACTCTGACTCAGTCCACTCCGACTCAGTCCCACTCCGACTCTGTCCCACTCCGACTCTGTCCCACTCCGACAGTCCCACTCCGACTCAGTCCCACTCCGACTCCGTCCCACTCCGACTCAGTCCCACTCCGACTCAGTCCACTCCGACTCAGTCCCACTCCGACTCAGTCCACTCCGACTCTGTCCCACTCCGACTCCGTCCCACTCCGACTCAGTCCCACTCTGACTCTGTCCCACTCCGACTCAGTCTCACTCCGACTCTGTCCCACTCCGACTCAGTCCCACTCCGACTCCGTCCACTCCGACTCAGTCCCACTCCGACTCAGTCCACTCCGACTCAGTCCCACTCTGACTCTGTCCCACTCCGACTCAGTCCACTCCGACTCAGTCCCACTCCGACTCTGTCCCACTCCGACTCAGTCCCACTCCGACTCAGTCCACTCCGACTCCGTCCCACTCCGACTCAGTCTCACTCCGACTCAGTCTCACTCCGACTCAGTCCACTCCGACTCTGTCCCACTCCGACTCAGTCTCACTCTGACTCAGTCCCACTCCGACTCTGTCCCACTCCGACTCTGTCCCACTCCGACTCAGTCCCACTCCGACTCAGTCCACTCCGACTCAGTCCACTCCGACTCAGTCCCACTCCGACTCTGTCCCACTCCGACTCTGTCCCACTCCGACAGTCCCACTCCGACTCAGTCCCACTCCGACTCCGTCCCACTCCGACTCAGTCCCACTCCGACTCAGTCCACTCCGACTCAGTCCCACTCCGACTCAGTCCACTCCGACTCTGTCCCACTCCGACTCCGTCCCACTCCGACTCAGTCCCACTCTGACTCTGTCCCACTCCGACTCAGTCTCACTCCGACTCTGTCCCACTCCGACTCAGTCCCACTCCGACTCCGTCCACTCCGACTCAGTCCCACTCCGACTCAGTCCACTCCGACTCAGTCCCACTCTGACTCTGTCCCACTCCGACTCAGTCCACTCCGACTCAGTCACTCCGACTCAGTCCCACTCCGACTCAGTCCACTCCGACTCAGTCCACTCTGACTCAGTCCCACTCCGACTCTGTCCCACTCCGACTCAGTCCCACTCCGACTCAGTCCCACTCCGACTCAGTCACTCCGACTCAGTCCCACTCCGACTCAGTCACTCCGACTCAGTCCCACTCCGACTCAGTCACTCCAACTCAGTCCCACTCCGACTCTGCCCATTCCGATTCTGTCCACTCCAACGATGGCTGCTATATATGGTGGTCTTCCTTTTAAACCTCGGTGCACTACGTTACGTGCCTGTGCAGTCTAGTTTCTTTTCCCCGATCAATTAAAGAAAAAAAAACGACCTTCCCTCCTCAATGCTTAGTCCACTCTCAGCCTTTAGATTTGATTACATTTGCTCAGTTAGAAACAGCACAGATGATAGGCAGGATAGTTGAATTCTCCTCGAGTGGTTTATGGGAAGGCAGAAAGACCTCCAGTGATTCTGATGTCTACAACTGCGACAATGCATCTGGTTGCAGCTTCTGACACTGCATTGAGGAGTTGGTGCTGGAACTGGATGAACTCCAGATCATTTGGGAGGCTGAGGTGGTGATAGATAGGACAGAAAGAGAGGTAGTTGCACCCAAAATGCATGACCAAAAGACCAGAAGACCATCAGACCTAGGGGCAGAATTAGGCCATTCAGCCCATCAAGTCTTCTCTGCCAATCCATACGGCTGTAAGAGATCTCACTCAACCCCATACATGGGCCCTCTTGCCATACCCTTTGATGCTTTGTCTGATCAGGAAACTATCAACTTCTGTCTTAAATATACCCACAGACTTGGATTCCACTGCAGTCTGTGACAGAGCTTTCGACAGATTCACTACTCTCTGGCTGAAAAAATTCCTCCTTACCTCTGTTCTAGACAGCCCCCCACCTTCAAATTTAAGGCTATGCTCTCTAGTTATGGATACACCTGCCATACGAAACATCCTCTCCACATCCACCCTATTTTGATGATGTGACTCAAACACATTGATGAAGGAAGAGCAGTAGATGTAGTGTATATGGATTTCAGCAAGGTATTTGATAAGATACCCCATGCAAGACTTATTGAGAAAGTAAGGAGGCATGGGATCCAAAGGGACATTGCTTTGTGGATCCAGAACTGGCTTACCCACAGAAGGCAAAGAGTGGTTGTAGATGGGTCATATTCTGCATGGAGGTCGGTCACCAGTGGTGTGCCTCAGGGATCTGTTCTGGGACCCTTACGCTTTGTGATTTTTATAAATGACCTGGATGAGGAAGTGGAGGGATGGATTAGTAAATTTGCTGATGACGCAAAGGTTGGAGCTGTTGTGGATAGTGTGGAGGGCTGTCAGAGGTTACAGCGGGACATTGATAGGATGCAAAACTGGGCTGAGAAGTGGCAGATGGAGTTCAACTCAGATAAGTATGAAGTGGTTCATTTTGGTAGGTCAAATATGATAGCAGAATATAGTATTAATGGTAAGACTCTTGGCAGTGTGGAGGATCAGAGGGATCTTGGGGTCCGAGTCCATAGGACACTCAAAGCTGCTACTCGGGTTTACTCTGTGGTTATGAAGGCATTCAGTGTATTGACCTTCATCAATCATGGGATTGAGTTTAACAGCCGAGAGGTAATGTTGCATTTATATAGGACCCTGGTCAGACCCCTTGGAGTACTTTGCTCAGTTCTGGTCGCCTCACTACAGGAAGGATGTGGAAACCATAGAAAGAGTGCAGAGGAGATTTACAAGGATGTTGCCTGGATTGGGGAGCATGCCTTATGAGAATAGGTTGAGTGAACTCGGCCTTTTCTCCTTGGAGTGACGAAGGATGAGAAGTAACCTGATAGAGGTGTATAAGATGATGAGAGGCATTGGTCGTGTGGATAGTCAGAGGCTTTTTCTCAGGGCTGAAATGGCTAGCATGAGAGGGCACAGTTTGAAGGTGCTTGGAAGTAGGTACAGAGGAGATGTCAAGGGTAAGTTTTTTATGCAGAGAGCGGTGAGTGTGTGGAATGGGCTGCTGGCGACAGTGGTGGAGGAGGACACAATAGGGTTGTTTAAGAGACTCCTGGATAGGTACATGGAGGTTAGAAAATTAGAGGGCTGTGGGTAACCCTAAGTAATTTCTAAGGTAAGGACATGTTCAGCACAGCTTTGTGGGCTGAAAAGCCTGTATTGTGCTGAAAGCTTTCTATGTTTCTATGATTCGTTCTAGTCCTTTCAACATTCAGTAATTTTCGATGAGATCACCACGCATTCTTATAAATTCCAGTGAGCACAGACCCAAAGCCGCCAAACGCTCCTCATATGTTAACCCTTTGTTCCCCAAATCATCCTCGTGAATCTCTTCTGGACTCTCTCCAATGACAACACATCGATTCTGAGATATGGGGCCCAAAATTGACAATATACCAAGTGGGGCCTGACTAGTGTCTTATAAAGGCTCAGCATTATCTCCTTGCTTTTATATTCTATTCCCCTTGAAAAAAATGCCAACTTTGCATTTTCCTTCCTTACCACAGGCTCAACCTGTAAAGTAACCTTCTGGGAGTCTTGCACGAGAGCTCCTAAGTCCCTCTGCATCTCTTATGTTTGAACCTTCTCCACATTTAGATATAGTCCACACTATTGTTTCTTTTACCAAAGGAACAATATTTCCCAATACATTTCCCAACACTATTCCATCTGCCACTTTTTGTCCATTCTTCCAATTTGTCAAAGTCTTGCTACAAATGCATTGCTTCCTCAGCATGACCTACCCCTCCACCTATCTTCATATCATCCATAAACTTTGCCATAAAGCCATCAATTCCATTATCTAAATCATTGACAAACAATGTGAAAAGTATCGGTCCCAAAACTGACCCCTGAGGAACACCATTAGTCACTGGCAGCCAACCAAAAAAGGCCTCCTTTATTCCCACTCACTGTCTCCTGCCTGTCAGTCATTCCTCTGTCCATGTCAGTATCTTTTCTGTAACACCATAGGATTTCATCTTGTGAAGAATCCTCATGTGCAGAGTTTATCCAATTAAATAACATCCAGTGCATTTCCTTTGTCCACCCTGCTTGTTACTTCCTCAAAGAATTCTAGCAGATTTGTCAGGCAAGATTTCCCTTTACAGAAACCATGTTGACTTTGACTTATCTTATCATTAGTCTCCAAGTAGCCTGAAACCTCGTCCTTAGTAATAGACTCCAACACTTTCCCAACAATTAAGGTTATGCTAACTGGCCTATAATTTCCTCTTTTTTGCCTTCCTCCCTTCTCAAAGAGTGGAGTGACATTTGCAAATTTCCACTCCTCCGGGACCATGCCAGAATCAAGTGATTCATGAAAGATCATGACCAATGTATCATTCTCTCTTAGGCAACCTCTCTCAGGACTCTGGGATGTAGTCCCTCGGGTCCAGGTGATTTATCCACATTAAGACCTTTGAGTTTGCCTAGCATTTTTTACTTTGTAATATCAATGACACTCACTCCTGCTCCCTGACACTCATGAACCTCTGGCACACTGCTAGTGTCTTCCACAGTGAAGACAGATGCAAAGTACCCATTAGGTTCATCTGCCATTTCTTTGTCCCCCATTACTACCTCACCAGCATCATTTTCCAGTGGTCCAGTATCAACTCTCACCTCCCTTTTACTCTTTATGTAACTAAAAAAAAAACTTTTAGTATCCTGTTTTATATTATTGGCTTGTTTGCCCTCATATTTCATCTTTTCCCTTATTATGTCTTTCTTAGTTGTCTTTAGTTGGATTTTAAAAGTTTTCCAATCATCCAACTTCCCACTCACCTTTGCTACCTTCTATGCCCTTTCCTTAGCTTTTATGCAGTCCTCAGCTTCTTTTGTCAGCTACGGTTGCCTACCCCGCCATTTGAGAACTTCTTCCTTTGTGGGATATATCTATCCTGCACCTTGTGAACTATTCCTAAAATCTTCAGGCACCTCTGCTCTGCCGTCATCTCTGCCAGTATCCTCCTCCAACCCACCTGGGCAAGCTCCTCTCTCATGGCTCTGTAATTCCCTTTATTCCATTGTGATACTGATACATGTGACTTCTGCTTCTCCCTCTCAAATTACAGTATGAATTCAATCATATTACGGTCACTGCTTCCTAAGGATTCCTTTACATTAAGCTCCCTAATAAGATCCAGGTTATTACACAACATCCAATCTAAGATAACCTTTTCCCGAGTAGGCTCAAGCACAAGCTGCTCTAAAATACCATCGCAAATTCCCTCTCTTGTGATCAGACGCCAACATGATTTTCCCAATCCCCTTGCATCTTGAAGTCCTCCATTACAATTGTGCCATTACCCTTATTACATGCCTTTTCCAGATCCCTTTGCAATCTCAACCTCACATCTTAGGTACTGTTTGGAAGCCTATGTATGATTCCCATAACTTTTTTTTTACCCTTGCAGTTTCTTCGATCCATCCACAAAGACTGAACATTCTCTGACCCTATGTCACCTCTTTCTAAAGATATAATTCCATCTCTTACCAACAGAGCCACACCAACACCTATGACTTCCAGCCTGTCCTTTCGATACAAAGTTTATCCTTTGATGTTAAGCTCCCAACTATGACCTTCTTTCAGCCACGACTCAGTGATGCTCACAATATCATACCAACCAATCTCTAATTGCACCACGCATTCATCCACCTTAATAGACAATAGACAATAGACAACAGGTGCAGAAGTAGACCATTTGGCCCCTCGAGTCTGCACCGCCATTCTGAGATCATGGCTGATCATTCACTATCAATACCCAGTCCCTGCCTTGTCCCCACATCCCTTGATTCCCCTATCCATCAGATATCTATCCAGCTCCTTCTTGAAAGCATCCAGAGAATTGGCCTCCACCGTCTTCCGAGGCAGTGCATTCCACTCCTCCACAACTCTCTGGGAGAAGAAGCTCTTCCTCAACTCTGTCTTAAATAACTGACCTCTTATTCTCAATCCATGCCCTCTGGTACTGGACTCTCCCAACATCTGGAACATATTTCCTGCCTCAATCCTATCAAATCCTTTAATTATCTTAAACGTTTCAATCAGACCCCTCTCAATCTCCTCAATTCCAGCGTGTACAAGCCCAATCTCTCCAATCTCTCTGCGTAAGACAGCCCTGCCATCCCAGGAATCAACCTAGTGAATCTACGCTGCACTTCCTCAATTGCCAGAATGTCCTTCCTTAAACCTGGAGACCAAAACTGTACACAATATTCCAGGTGTGGTCACCAGGGCCCTGTACAAATGCAAAAGAACATCCTTGCTCTTGTATTCAATTCCCCTTGTAACAAAGGCCAACATTCCATTTGCCCTCTTCACTGCCTGTTGCACTTGCTCATTCACCTTCATTGACTGGTGAACTAGGACTCCTAGGTCTCTTTGCATTTCTCCCTTACCTAACTCGACACCGTTCAGACAATACTCTGCCCTCTTGTTCCAGCTTCCAAAGTGGATAACTTCACATTTATTCACATTGAATGACATCTGCCAAGTATCTGCCCACTCACTCAGCCTATCCAAGTCTCCCTGTATTCTCCTAACGTCCTCTTCGCATGTCACACTGCCACCCACTTTAGTATCGTCCACAAACTTGCTGATATAGTTTTCAATGCCCTCATCTAAATCATTGACATAAATCGTAAAGAGCTGTGGTCCCAATACAGAGCCCTGTGGTACCCCACTAGTCACCTCCAGCCAGTCTGAGAAACACCCATTCACTGCTACCCTTTGCTTTCTATCTGCCAACCAGTTTTCTATCCATGTTGAAACCCTGCCCCCAATGCCATGAGCTCCGATTTTACTCACCAATCTCCTATGTGGCACCTTATCGAAAGCCTTCTGAAAATCTAGGTATACAACATCTACTGGCTTACCCTCATCTAACATCCTTGTTACACCCTCAAAAAACTCCAACAGATTAGTCAAGCATGATTTGCCCTTGGTAAATCCATGCTGGCTCGGCCTAATCCTATTTCTGCCATCTAGATGTGCCACTATTTCGTCCTTAATAATGGACTCAAGCATCTTCCCCACGACTGACGTTAGGCTAACAGGGCGATAGTTCTCCGTTTTCTCCTTCCCTCCCTTCTTGAAAAGTGGGACAACATTAGCCACTCTCCAATCTTCAGGAACTGATCCTGAATCTAAGGAACATTGGAAAATGATTACCAATGCATCCGCAATTTCCTGAGCCACCTCTTTTAGAACCCTCGGATGCAGACCATCTGGACCCGGGGATTTATTAGCCTTCAGTCCTACCAGTCTACTCATCACAGTGTCTTTCCTAATGTCAATCTGTCTCAATTCCTCGGATATCTTATGACCCTGGCCCATCCATACATCTGGGAGATTGCTTGTGTCCTCCACAATCCGAGTACTATGCATATTTAAACACATCACCTTCAGTCCTGCATTCTTCGCCCTTTTGAACTTTGCCTCTGTGGTCCAATTTAACTCTTTACTCTGTCTGCATTTGTGCCCAGTCATTGGCTTGTCCTTCCTTACATTTATGTTACATCCATCATCTACTTGTAAACCTGCTGGCTCATCCTTAGCTCTATAAACTGGTTCCCATCCCCCTGCCATATTAGTTTAAACCACTCCCAACATCTCTAGTAAATCTGCCTGGAAGAATATTGGTCTCTCTCAGATCCAGGTGCAACCCGATCCTTTTGCACAGATCATACCTGCCCCAGAAGAGGTCCCAGTTATCCAGAAATCTGAATCCCTACCCCCTGCTCCACAGGAGGGGGAAAGGGGTTAAGAAGCCCGTGGCAATTCCCCTCAACAACAGGTATATCACTTTGGATATTGCTGGGGTGGGGAGGGGTGACCTAACAGAGGAAAGTCACAGTGGTTGGGTCTCTGGCTCTCTGACTCCGAAGGAAGTGATGGGGGGAGAAGTGGCATGTTGTGGTGATAAGAGATTCAGTATTTCGGGGAACAGAATGAAGGTTCTGTGGGCAAGAACAAGATTCTCAGCTGGTATGTTGCCTCCAGGGTGCCAGGGTCCAGGGTATCTTGGATTGAGACCTCAGTAATCTTAACTGGGAGGGTGAACAGCCAGACGGTTGTGGTCCATGTAGATGACATGGGTAGGGTGAGTGATGAGGTTCAACAGAGGGATTTCAGGGAGTTAGGTGTTAAGTTAAATGGCAGGACCTCCGGGGTTGTGACCCAGGATTGCTTCCTGTGCCACGTGCTAGTGAGACCTGAACTAGGAATATCATACAGTTTAACATGTGGCTAAGGAGTTGGTGTAGGAGGGAGGGCACAAGATTTCTGTATCATTGGGCTCTCCTCCAGGGAAGGTGAGACGTGTACAGAAGAGACGGTTGCCACCTGAACTGGAGGAGGACCAGGGTGGGAAGGTTTGTTAATACTGCACAATAAACTAGAGTTACAGGAGGATGGGAAACAAAGTGCCAGAACAGTTAGTGGAGAGGTCATGGAGACAGATGTTTCAGCCTCAGACAAAGTCAGGAATCATAACGTTGAGCAGGGTGTGACTAATGCCCTGAGCTGCATATCCATCAATGCAAGAATTATCGTAGGAAAGGCGGATCAGCCATGACGTAATGGTGGATCAGGCTCAATGAGCCAAATCGTCTGATTCTGCTCCTATATCTTATAGTCTTATTGTCTTAGAATTCCTTCCAATAACCTTCCCACTACTGATGACCGGCTCACTGGCCTATAATTTCCTGGTTTACTTTTAGAGCCTTTATTAAACAGCAGATCAACATTAGCTATCCTCCAATCCTCCGGTACCTCACCTGTCACTGAGGATGATTTAAATGTCTCTGCTACGACCCCGGCAATTTCTGCGCTTGCATCTCTCAGGGTCCAAGGGATCAGCTTCTCAGACACCGGGGGTTTATACACCCTGATTTGCCTCAAGACAGCAAACACCTCCTCCTGTGTAATCAGTATTGGGTGCATTACCTTGCTACTGCTTTGTCTCGTTTCTATCGACTCCGTGTCTGTCTCCTGAGTAAATACAGATGAAAACATCCATTTAAGATCTCCCCATCTCTTTTCACTGCATGAGTAGATCACCATTCTGATCTTCCAGACGACCAGTTTTGTCCCTTGCAACCCTTTTGATCTTAACATATCTGTAGAATACCATAGGACCTTCCTTCATCTTGACTGTAAGGGAACCTCGTACTTCTTTTAGCCCTGATTTTCTTCTCAAGTGTTCTCTTGCGTTTCATTTTCTCCATAAATACCTCATTTGTTCCTACCTCCCTATACATGCTATGCACCTCTCTTATTTTAACCAGGGCCTCAGTATCTTTTGAAAACCAAGGCTCCCTGAATCTGTTATCTCTACATTTTATTCTGACAGTCACACACAAACTTTGATCTCTGGAAATTTCACCTTTGAAGGCCTCCCACTTACCAAGCACACCTTTGGCAGAAAACAGCCTGTCCCAATCCACACTTGCCAGATCATTGTTGACAGAATCAAAATCGACCTTTCTCCAATTTAGAATCTCATCCCGAAACCAGACATAAGTTTTCCATATTTACTTTGAACTAATGACACTGTGATCACTAAACGTCAAGTGTTCCCCAACACAAGGTAATGTCACCTGCACTGTCTCATTCCCTAATAGCAGATCAAGTATCATACTCTCTTGTTGGGACTTCTACGTACTTATTACAAAAGCTTACCAGAACACTTTTGACAAACTCTATAATATCTAGTCCTTTTACAGTGCGGGAATCCCAGTGAATACGTGGAAAGTTAAAATCACCTACTATAACAACCTTACTTTTTTTGCAGCAGAGTGTGATGTCACGACAATTTTTTCCTCTAATTCCTTCAGACTGGTGGGTGGTCTGTAATATAGCCCCGCTAATGTGGTCGTATGTTTCTTAATTCTCAGTTCCACTCATAACACTTCACTGGGGAGTTTTCCAGTCTGTCCTGACTAAGCACTGCCATGACATTTTCCTTGACTAGTAATGTCCCCTTCTTTAATCCCTCCCACCCTGTTCTGTATAAACCAACGGAACACCTGAATATTGGATCATTAGACCATAAGGCATAGGAGCAGAATTAGGCCATCTGGCCCATCAAGTCTGCTCCACCATTCAATCATAGCTCATCCATTTTTTATCTCCTCCTCAACCCCAGTTCCTGGCTTTCTCCCTGTAATTTTTGATGCCATTTCCAATCAAGCATCTATCAATCTCTGCCTTAAATGCACCCAAGGACTTGCCCTCCACAGCTGTGGCAACAAATTCCACAAATTCACCATCTTTTGGCTAAAGAAATTTCTCCACATCTCTGTTTTGAAAGAGTTTCCCTCTATCCTGAGACTGTGCCCTCTTGTCCTGGACTCTCCCACCTCTCCCACCTTGGGAAACATCCTTTCCACATCTGTTCTGTCTAGGCCTCTCAATATTTGAAAGGTTTCAATGAGATCCCCCTCACCCTTCTGAATTCCAGTGAGTACAGACCCAGAGCCATCAAACATTCCACATATGAGAACCCTTTCATTCCTGGAATCATCCTTGTGAACCTCCTCTGGGCCCTCTCCAATGCTACACATCTTTTCTAAGATGAGGGGCCCAAATCTGTTTACAATACTCAAAGTCAGGCCTCACCAGTGCCTTATGAAGCCTCAGCATCACATCCCTGCTCTTGTATTCTAGACCTCTTGCAATGAATGCTAACAATGATTGCATTTGCCTTCCTCATCACTGACTCAACCTGCAAGTTAACCTTCAGGGTGTCCTGCACAAGGACTTCCAAGTCCCTCTGCATCTCAGATTCCTGGATTTTCTCCCCATTTAGAAAATAGACCACACATATTTCTACTACCAAAGTGCATGACCATGCATTTTCAAACATTGGATTTTATTTGCCATTTTCTTGCCCATTCTTCTAATCTGTCTTAGTCAATCTGCATCCTACCTGTTTCCTCAACACTACCTGCCCCTCAACCAATCTTCATATCATCTTCAAACTTGGCAACAAAGCCATCTATTCCATCATCTAAATCATTTATATACAGCATAAAAAGAAGTGATCCCAACACTAATCCCTGCAGAGCACCACAGGTCATTGGCAGCCAACCAGAAAATGATCCTTTTATTCCCACTCGCTGCCTCCTACCAATCAGCCAATGCTCTAACCACATTTAACTTTCCTGTAATACCATGGGCTCTTAACTTGGTAAGCAACTTCATGTCTGGCACCTTGTCAAAGGTCTTCTGAAAGTCCAAATATACAACATCCACTGCATCCCCCTTATCTATCCTACTTGTAATCTCCTCAAAGAATTCCAACAGGTTCACCAGGCAGGATTTTCCCTGAAGGAAACCATGCTGACTTTGTCCTATCTTGTCCTGTGTCACCAAGTACTCCATCACCTCATCCTTAACAATTGACTCTAACATCTTTCCAGCCACTGAGGTCAGGTTAACTGGTCTATAACTTACTTTCTGCTGCCTTTCTCCTTTCTTGAAGAGTGGAGTGACATTTGCAATTTTCCAGTCCTCTGGCACCATGCCAGAGTCCAATGATTTTTGAAAGGTCATTTCTAATGCCACTACAATCTCTAACGCTACCTCTTTCAGAACCCTAGGGTGCAATTTCTCTGGTCCGGGTGACTTATGTACTTTCAGATCTTTCAGCTTTTTGAGCACCTTCTCTCTTGTAACAGTAACTGCACTCACTTCCTTCACACACTACAACATCAGGACTACTGCTGGTGTCTCCCACAGTGAAGACTGATGCCAAATACTCATTTAGTTCATCAGCCCTCTCCTTGACCCCCGTTATTATTTCTCCTGCCTCATTTTCAAGCAGTCCTATATCCATTCTCTTTTCTCTTTTATTTTTAACGTACTTGAAAGAGCTTTCACTATCCACTTTGAAATTATTTGCTAACTTGCTTTCATATTTCATCTTTCCCTTCTAATCATTCTTCTTGTTGCTCTCTGTAGGTGTTTAAAAACTTACCAATCCTTTAGCTTGTCACTAATTTTTGCTTTGTTGTATGTCCTCTCTTTTGTTTTTACAATAGCTTTGACTTCCTTTGTCAGCCACAGTTATACTATTTTATCATTTGAGTATTTCTTCATTTTTGCAAATCACATGTCCTGTACTTTCCTCATTTTGCCCAGAAACGCACGCCATTGCTGCTCTGCTGTCATCCCTGCCAGCAGCTCCTTCCAGTTTACTTTGGCCAACTCCTCTCTCATACCACTGTAATTCTCCTGATGTGACAGACTCAACAACACATGAACCAGAAACACTGACCCTGTTTCTCTCTCTACAGATGCTGCCTGACCTGCTGAGTATTTCAAGGATTCTCTGATTACAACCCAGGAAAAAAATGTGCAGAATCCTTATTACATTCCCTTGAGAGAAAGTGCATCGTTCATTTACTAAGGACAGCATTCCCCTAAATGATCTAAGTCTCTCTGTAGGCTCACTGTTTCCTCAACACTACCTGCTCCTCCACCTATCTTTGTATCATTGGCAAATTAACCCACAAATCCATTAATCCTTTAGTCCAAATCTTTGTCGTACATCGTAAAAAGCAGCAGTCCCAACACCGACCCCTGTGGAACTCCACTGGTAACCGGCAGCCAGCCAGAATAGGATCCCTTTATTCCCACTCTCTGTTTTCTGCCGATCAGCCAATGCTCCAACCATGCTAGTAACTTCCCTGCAATTTCATGGGCTCTTATCTTGCTAAGCAGTCCCATATGCGGCACCATGTCAAAGGCCTTCTGAAAATCCAAGTACACCACGTCTACTGCATCTCCTTTGACTACCCTGCTTGTAAATTCCTCAAAGAATTGTGGTAGGTTTGTCAGGTAGGATTTTCCTTTCAGGAAACCATGCTGGCTTTGGCCTATCTTGTCATGTGCCTGCAGATATTCCATAACCTCATCCCTAACAATCGATTCCAACAACTTCCCAACCATTGATGTCAGGCTTAAGATCTATAAGTTTCCTCTCTGCTGCCTCCCACCCTTCTTAAATAGCGAAGTAACATTTGCAATTTTCCAGTCATCCAGTACAATGCCAGAATCTATCGATTCTTGAAAGATCATCATTAACGCCTCTGCAATCTCGCCAGTTACTTCCTTCAGAACCCAAGGGTGCTTTCCATCAGGTCCAAGAGATTTATCCACCCTCAGACTATTAAGCTTTCTGATCATTTTCAGCCGTAATTTTCACTGCACAAACTTCACTTCCCTGACACTCTTGAATGTCTGGTATACAGCAGATGTCTTCCACTGTGAAGACTGATGCAAAATACGCATTCAGTTCCTCTGCCATCTCAGCATCTCTCATTACAATATCTCCAGCATAATTTTCTATTGGTCTACCCTCAACTCTCTTTTACCCTTTATTTTCTTAGAAAAGCTTTTAGTATCTTCTTTGATATTAGTTGCCAGCTTCCTTTCATAATTCATCTTTTCCTTCCTAATGACCTTCTTAGTTTCCTTCTGCAAGTTTTTAAAAGCTCCCCAATCCTCTATCTTCCCAGGACCTTTGGCTTCCTTGTGTGCCCTCTCTTTTGCTTTTACTTTGGCTCTGACTTCACTTGACAGCCATGGTAGTGTCCTTCTTCCCTTAGAAAATTTCTTCCTATTTGGAGTATATCTATCTTGCACTTCCTTCATTTTTTGCAGAAACTTCAGCCATTGCTGCTCTGCTGTCCTTCCTGCTGGTGTCCCTCTCCAGTCAAACTTGGCCAGTTCCCCTCTCAAGTAACTGTAATTGCCCTTATTCCACTGAAATACTGACACATTGGATTTTTGTTTCACTTTCTCTAATTTCAAAGTGAACTCAATCATATTGTGATCACTGTTCCCTAAGAGTTCCTTAAGCTCTCTTATCACCTCTGGATCATTGTACAACACCCAAACCAGCACAGCCGATCCCCTAGTGGGCTCAACAACAAGTTGTTCTAAAAAGCCATCTCGTAGACATTCTACAAATTCTCTCTTGAGGTCCAGTACTGGCCTAATTTTCCCAATTCACTTTTACGTTAAAATCCCCAACAATTATCATGACATTGCCCTTCTGACACACCTATTCTATCTCCTTTTGTAATTTGTAATCCACATCCCGGCTGCTGTTTGGAGGCCTGTATACAACTGTTATTAAGGTCCTTTTGACAAGCAAGTTAATGCAGTAGTAAAAGCCAGTTTTTTTTCAGCTTCGTACTATTGCCAAAATCAAGTCGTTTCTCTCTTTAAAGGTCTCGAGAAAGTCATCCATGCCCTTATATCCTCTCTCGTGGACTACTCCAACTCCCGGTATACTGGGATTAGTCAGTCGTCCCTGTCCCACCCGAAATTGGTCCAGAATGCCGCAGCCAGTCTCCTGACAGGTGCCCGGAAGAGGGACCATGTTACTCCTATCCTGGCCTCTCTCCACTGACTACCAGTACAGTTTAGAATTGATTGTTAGGTTCTCCTGTTTGTTTATGAAGCCCTGAATGGACTGGCCCCCTCCTATATCGCAGACCTTCTAACCCCTTATTCTACTTCCAGGTCCCTCAGGTCAGCTGACTTGGGGCTCCTGGCTGTCCCATGATCTAAATTTAAGTTCAGGGGTGACCATGCCTTTGCTGTTGTGGCCCATAGAGTGGAACAGCATTCCCCTCCCTATCAGATCTGCCCCCTCCATCGACTCTTTTAAGTCCAGGCTTAAATTTTACCTTTATTCACCAGAGTTTGAATCTTTCTGATGTGGTTGATTTTTGGCTAGTGCCTAGGCTCGTGTGTTGTTTATTTTGTGCCTGCAAGTTAAGTGCCTTGTTGTTTATATCTGTGTCAGGCAGTGCATTCCACGCACCAACCACTCTCTGAGTAAAAAACCTTCCTCTAATATCCCTCTTGAACTTTCTACCCCTTACCTTAAAGCCATGTCCTCTTGTACTGAGCAGTGGTGCCCTGAAAGAGGCATTGGCTGTCCACTGTCTATTCCTCTTAATATCTTGTACACCTCCATCATGACTCCTCTCATCCTCCTTCTCTCCAAAGAGTAAAGCCCTAGCTCCCTTAATCTCTGATCATAATCCATACTCTCTAAACCAGGCAGCATCCTGGTAAATCTCCTCTGTACCCTTTCCAATGCTTCCACATCCTTCCTATACTGAGGTGACCAGAACTGGACACAATACTCCAAGTGTGGCCTAACCAGAGTTTTATAGAGCTGCATCATTACATTGGGTCTCTTAAACTCTATCCCTCAACTTATGAAAGCTAACACCCCATTAGCTTTCTTAACTACCCTATCTACCAGTGAGGCAACTTTCAGGGATCTGTGGACATATACCCTCAGATCCCTCTGCTCCTCCACACTACCAAGTATCCTGCCATTTACTTTGTACTCTGCCTTGGAGTTTGTCCTTCCAAAGTGTACCACCTCACACTTCTCCGGGTTGAACTCCATCTGCCACTTCTCAGCCCACTTCTGCATCCTATCAATGTCTCTCTGCAATCTTCGACAATCCTCCACACTATCCACAACACCACCAATTTTTGTGTTATTTGCAAACTTGCCAATCCACCCCTCTACCCCCACATCCAGGTCGTTAACAAAAATCACAAAAAGTAGAGGTCCCAGAACAGATCCTTGTGGGACACCACTAGTCACAACCCTCCAATCTGAATGTACTCCCTCCACCACGACCCTCTGCCTTCTGCAGGCAAGCCAATTCTGAATCCATCTGGCCAAACTTCCCTGGATCCCATGCCTTCTGACCTTCTGAATAAGCTACTGTGTGGAACCTTGTCAAATGCCTTACTAAAATCCATGTAGATCACATCCACTGCACTACCATCATCTATATGCCTGGTCACATCCTCAAAGAACTTTGTCAGGTTTGTTAGACATGATCTTCCCTTCACAAAGCCATGCTGACTGTCCCTGATCAGACCATGATTCTATAAATGCCCATAGATTCTGTCACTAAGAATCTTTTCCAACAGCTTTCTCACCACAGACGTTAGGCTCACTGGTCTATAAATACCTGGACTATCCCTACTACCTTTTTTGAACAAGGGGTCAATATTCGCCTCCCTCCAATCCTCCGGTACCATTCCCATGGACAATGAGGACATAAAGATCCTAGCCAGAGGTTCAGCAATCTCTTCCCTCGCCTCGTGGAGCAGCCTGGGGAATATTCCGTCAGGCCCCAGGGACTTATCCATCCTAATGTATTTTAACAACTCCAACACTTCCTCTCCCTTAATATCAACATGCTCCAGAACATCAACCTCACTCATATTGTCCTCACCATCATCAAGTTCCCTCTCATTGAATACCGAAAAGAAGTATTTATTGAGGACCTCGCTCACTTCCACAGCCTCCAGACTCATCTTCCCACTTTTATCTCTAATCAGTTCTATCTTCACTCCTGTCAACCTTTTGTTCTTCACATAATTGAAGAATGCCTTGGGGTTTTCCTTTACCCTACTCGCCAAGGCCTTCTCATGCCCCCTTCTTGCTCTCCTCAGCCCATTCTTAAGCTCCTTTCTTGCCACCCTATATTCCTCAATAGACTCATCTGATCGTTGCTCCCAAAACCTCACGTATACTGCCTTCTTCCATCTGACTAGATTCTCCACCTACTTGTCGCCCATGGTTCCTTCACCCTACCATTCTTTATCTTCCTCACCGGGATGAATTTATCCCTAACATCCTGCAAGAGATCCCTAAACATCGACCACATGTCCATAGTACATTTCCCTGCAAAAACATCATCCCAATTCACACCCACAAGTTCTAGCCTTATAGCCTCATAATTTGCCCTTCCCCAATTAAAAATTTTCCTGTCCTCTCTGATTCTATATTTTTCCATGATAATGCTAAAGGCCAGGGAGCGTGATCACTGTCCCCCAGATGCTCACCCACTGACAGATCTGTGACCTGACCCGGTTCGTTACCTAATACTAGATCTAGTATGGCATTCCCCCTAGTCGGCCTGTCAACATACTGTGACAGGAATCCGTCCTGGACACACTTAACAAACTCTGCCCCATCCAAACCCTTGGAACTAATCAAGTGCCAATCAATATTAGGGAAGTTAAAGTCACCCATGACAACAACCCTGTTAATTTTGCACCTTTCCAAAGTCTGCCTCCCAATCTGCTCCTCAGTATCTCTGCTGCTAGCAGGGGGCCTATAGAATACCCCCAGTAGAGTAACTGCTCCCTTCCTGTTCCTGATTTCCATCCATACTGACTCAAAAGAGGATCCTGCTACATTACCCACCCTTTCTGCAGCTGTAATAGTATCCCTGACCAGTAATGCCACCCCTCCTCCCCTTTTCCCCCCTCTCTATCCCTTTTAAAGCACTGAAATCCAGGAATATTGAGAATCCATTCAGTAATGCCACCCCCTCCTCCACTCACAGGGATGACTGGAACAACAATATAACCATATAACAGTTACAGCATGGAAACAGGCCATCTCGGCCCTTCTAGTCCGTGCCGAATGCTTACTCTCACCTAATCCCATTGACCCGTACTTAGCCCATAACCCTCCATTCCTTTCCTGTTCATATACCTGTCCAATTTTACTTTAAATGATAATACCGAACCTGCCTCTACCACTTTTACTGGAAGCTCGTTCCACATAGCTACCACTCTCTGAGTAAAGAAATTCCCCCTTGTGTTACCCTTAAACTTTTGCCCCCTAAGTCTCCACTCATGTCCTCTTGTTTGAATCTCCCCTACTCTCAATGGAAAAAGCCTATCCACGTCAACTCTATCTATCCCCCTCATAATTTTAAATACTTCTATCGTCCCCCCTCAACCTTCTACGCTCCAAAGAATAAAGACCTAACTTTATTAGGTATGAGGTACGAAGGTAAGCTAGCCAAAAATATAAAGGAGGATAGTAAATGCTTCTTCAGGTATGTGAAGAGCAAAAATTAGTTAAGACCAAAGTTGGGCCCTTGAAGGCAGAAATGGATGAATTTATTATGGGGAACAAGGAATTGGCAGACGAATTGAACAGGTACTTTGGATCTGTCTTCACTAGGGAAGACACAGACAATCTCCCAGATGTAATAGTGGCCAGAGGACCTAGGGTAATGGAGGAACTGTAGGAAATTGGTGTTGGGTAGACTGATGGGACTGAAGGCCGATAAATCCCCAGGACCTGATGGTCTGCATCCCAGGGTACTTAAGGAGATGGCTCTGGAAATCGTGGAAGCATTGGTAATCATTTTCCAATGTTCTATAGATTCAGGATCAGTTCCTGAGGATTGGAGGATAGCTAATGTTATCCCACTTTTTAAGAAAGGAAGGAGAGAGAAAACAGGAAATTATAGACCAGTTAGCCTGACATCAGTGGTGGGGAAGATGCTGGAGTCAATTATAAAAGATGAAATAACGGCACATTTGGATAGCAGTAACAGGATTGATCCAAGTCAGCATGGATTTACGAAGGGGAAATCGTGCTTGACTAAACTATTGGAATTTTTTGAGGATGTAACCATGAAAATGGACAAGGGAGAGCCAGTGGATGTAGTGTACCTGGACTTTCAGAAAGCCTTTGATAAGGTCCCACACAGGAGATTAGTGGGCAAAATTAAAGCACATGGTATTGGGGGTAGGGTACTGACGTGGATAGAAAATTGGTTGGCAGACAGGAAACAAAGAGTGGGGATTAACGGGTCCTTTTCAGAATGGCAGGCAGTGACTAGTGGCGTACCGCAAGGCTCGGTGCTGGGACCACAGCTATTTACAATATACATGAATGATTTAGAAGAAGGGATTAAAAATAACATTCCAAATTTGCAGATGACACAAAGCTGGGTAGTAATGTGAAATATGAGGAGGATGTTAGGAGAATGCAGAGTGACTTAGACAGGTTGGGTGAGTGGGCAGATGCATGGCAGATGCAGTTTAATGTGGATAAATGTGAGGTTATCCACTTTGGTGGCAAGAACAGGAAGGTAGATTACTATCTGAATGGTGTCAAGTTAAGAAAAGAGGAAGTACAATGAGATCTAGGTGCTCTTGTTCATCAGTCACTGAAAGAAAGGATGCAGGTATAGCAGGCAGTGAAGAAAGCTAATGGCATGTTGGCCTTCATAACAAGGGGAGTTGAGTATAGGAGCAAAGAGGTTCTTCTGCAGTTGTACAGGGCCCTGGTGAGACTACACCTGGAGTATTGTGTTCATTTTTGGTACCCAAATTTGAGGAAGGACATTCTTGCTATTGAGGAGTGCAGCATAGGTTCACGAAGTTAATTCCTGGGAGGGCGGGACTATCATATGTTGAAAGATTGGATCAACTGGGCTTGTATACACTGGAATTTAGAAGGATGAGAGGGGATCTGATTGAAACAGATAAGATTATTAAGGGATTGGACACGCTGGAGGCAGGAAGCATGTTCCCGCTGATGGGTGAGTCCAGAACCAGAGGCCACAGTGTAAAAATAAGGGGTAGGCCATTTAGAACAGAGTTGGGGAAAAACTTTTTCACCCAGAGAGTTGTGGATCTATGGAATGCTCTGCCTCAGAAGGCAGTGGAGGACAATTCTCTGGATGCTTTCAAGAAAGAGTTAGATAGAGCTCTTAAAGATAGCGGAGTCGAGAGATATGGGGAGAAGGCAGGAACGGGGCACTGATTGTGGATGATCAGCCATGATCACATTGAATGGTGGTGCTACCTCGAAGGGCAGAATGGCCTACTCCTGCACCTATTGTCTACTATTGTCTCCACTTTTCCCCCTCTCTATCCCTTTTAAAGCACTGAAATCCAGGAAAATTGAGAATCTATTCCTGCCCTGGTGCCAGCCAAGTATCTGTAATGGCCACTACATCATAATTCCATGTATGTATCCAAGCTCCCAGTTCATCACCTTTGTTCCTGATGCTTCTTGCATTGAAGTACACACACTTTAGCCCTTCTACCTTACTACCTTTACACCCTTTATTCTGTTTCTCTTTCCTCAAAGCCTCTTTACATGTTAGATCTGGCTTTACTCCATGCACTATACTTGCAGCTCTTGCATGAGCTTTATCCTTCTCCACCTCACTATCTGCTCTAACACTTTGGTTCCCCTCCCCCTGCAAATCTAGTTTAAACCCCCTCCCCCACAGCAGCACTAGCAAACCTTCCCGCGAGGATGTTAGTCCCCCTCCAGTTCAGGAGCAATCTGTCCTGCCAGAACAGGTCCCACCTCCCCTGGAACAAGGCCCAATTGTCATGAAACATGAAGCCCAACTCCTTAGCCACTAGCTCAATCACGAGCTGCTCTAAAAGGCCATCTCATAGCCATGCTAGAAATTCCCCTCTTGGAATCCAGTGCCAACCTGATTTTACCAGTCTACCTGCATATTGACGTCCCCCATGACAATTGTAACATTGCCATTTTGCCATGTATTTTTTTAACCTTCCTTTGTAATTTGTAGACCACATTCTTACTACTGATTGGAGGTCTGTATACATCTCCCATCAGTATCTTTCTACCCTTACAGATCCTGGCTCTACCCACAATGATTCAAGTCAGAAAAGTGTTTAATTGGAGTGAGGGGAATAATGAGGCTATCAGGGAGGAACTTGGAAGCTTAAATTGGGAACAGATGTTCTCAGGGAAAGGTACGGAAGAAATGTCGCAAATATTCAGGGGATATTTGTGTGGAGTTCTGCATAGGTACATTCCAATGAAACAGGGAAGTTATGGTAGGGTACAGGAACCATGGTGTACAAAGGCTGTAGTAAATCTAGACAAGGAAAAAAGAAAAGGTTACGAAAGGTTCAGAGAGCTAGGTAATGTTAGACACCTAGAAGATTATAAGGCTAACAGGAAGGAGCTTAAGAAGAAGATTCGGAGAGCCAGAAGGGGCCATGAAAAGGCCTAGGCAGGTAGGATTAAAGAATCACCCAAGGCATTCTAAAAGTATGTGAAGAGCAAGAGTGTAAGACATGAAAGAACAGGACCTATCAAGTGTGACAGTGGGAAAGTGTGTAGGGAACCGGAGGAGATAGCAGAGGTACTTAATGAATACTATACTTCAATATTCACTATGGAAAAGGCTCTTGGTGATTGTAGTGATGACTTGCAGTGGACAGAAAAACTTGAGCATGTAGATATTAAGAAAAAGGATGTGCTGGAGCTTTTGGAAAGCATTAAGTTGGATAAGTCACCGGGACCGGATGAGATGTACCCCAGGCTACTGTGGGAGGTGAGGGAGGAGATTGCTGAGCCTCTGGCAATGATCTGTGCATCACCAATGGGCACGGGAGAGGTTCCGGAGGATTGGAGGGTTGCAGATGTTGTTCCTTTATCCAAGAAAGGGAGTAGAGATAGCCCAGGCAATTATAGGCCAGTGAGTCTTACTTCAGTGGTTGGTAAATTGATGGAAAAGGTCCTGAGAGGCAGGATTTATGAACATTTGGAGAGATATAATATGATTAGGAATAGTCAGCATGGCTTTGTCAAGGGCAGTCATGCCATACAAGCCTGATTGAATTTTTTGAGGATGTGGCTAAACACATTGATTAAGGAAGAGCAGTAGATGTAGTGTATATGGATTTCAGCAAGTCATTTGATAAGGTACCCCATGCAAGGCTTATTGAGAAAGTAAAATCCAAGGGGACATTATTTTGTTGATCCAGAACTGGCTTGTCCACAGAAGGCAAAGTGTGGTTGTAGATGGGTCATATTCTGTATGGAGGTCGGTGCCTCAGGGATCTGTTCTGGAACCCTTACTCTTTGTGATTTTTATAAATAACCTGGATGAGGAAGTGGAGGGATGGGTCAGTAAATTTGCTGATGACACAAAGGTTGGAGGTGTTGTGGATAGTGTGGAGGGCTGTCAGAGGTTACAGTGGGACATTGATAGGATGCAAAACTGGGCTGAGAAGTGGCAGATGGAGTTCAACCCGGATAAGTATGAAATGATTCATTGTGGTAGGTCAAATATGATGGCAGAATATAGTATTAATGGTAAGACTCTTGGCAGTGTGGAGGATCAGAGGGATCTTGGGGTCTGAGTCCATAGGATGCTCAAAGCAGCTGCGCAGTTTGACTCAGTTGTTAAGAAGGTATACGGTGTATTGGCCTTCATCAATCCTGGAATTGAATTTAGGAGCCGAGAGGTAATGTTGCAGCTTTATCGGACCCTGGTCAGACCTCACTTGAAGTACTGTGCTTAGATCTGGTCGCCTCACTACAGGAATGATATGGAAGCCATAGAAAGGGTGCAGAGGAGATTTACAAGGATGTTGTCTGGATTGGGAAGCATAACTTATGAAAACAGGTTGAGTGAACTTGGCCTATTCTCCTTGGAGCGACAGAGATGAGAGGTGAGCTGATAGAGGTGTACAAGATGATGAGAGGCATTGGGAGTGTGGATAGTCAGAGGCTTTTTCCCAGGGCTGAAATGGTTGCCACAAGAGGACACAGGTTTAAGGTGCTGGGGAGTAGGTACCAAGGAGATGTCAGGGGTAAGTTTTTTACTCAGAGTGGTGAGTGCGTGGAATGGGCTGCTGGTAACGGTGGTGGAGGCAGATACGATAGGGTCTTTTAAGAGACTTTTGGATAGGTAGAAGGAACTTAGAAAAGTAGAGGGTTATGGGTAATTTCTAAGGTAGGGGCATGTTCGGCACAACCTTGTGGGCTGCAGAGCCTGTATCGTGATGTTGGTTTCTACGTTTCTGAAACATTCTGGCCCTGTGTCACTTCTTTCTAATGATTTGATTTCATCTTTTACTAATAGAGCAACACCACACCCCTCCCTCTGGCCTTCCAGTCTGTCCTTTCAATAAAAATGTGTATCTCTGGATTAGTCTCCCAGCTATAATCTTCTTTCAGCCGTGATTCAGTGATGCCAACATCATACCTATCAATCTACAACTGTGCTGCAAGTTCATCTGCCTTATTCCATATACTGCACCATTTCAAATATAAAACTTACAGTCCTGTATTCACCCTTGTCTGCCTTTTACATTGCAACTCAGCACGCTGACTACAATTTTGCCCTGTCAACAGCTTCTCCTCACTACACAGTGCCTCTGTTTGTAAACCAACCACCTCATCTTCAGCATTGCCATCCGACTTTCCGACAATACTTCCTCCGATCATTAATAAATGAACATGTCCAAAGGGCATGACTAGGTATTCATAATGCCCAGTGGGGTATTGAATGTCATCTTCCATTCATCACACTGACACTTCCAAATTGAATTAAATCCAAGATCCAATTTAGTGAAGAATTTGACCCTTGCAGTAAATCAAAGGCTGAGTTCATTGATGGTAAGCAGTAATGATTTTTATTGGTAATCTTGTTAAGATTCCAATAATCAATATATGGTCACAAACAAGAGAAAATCTGCAGGTGCTGGAAATCCGAGCACCACACACAAAACACTGGAGGAACTCAGCCGACCAGGCAGCATCTATGGAAAATGTACAGTCGACATTCCGGGCCGAGACCCTTCGGCAGGACTGGAGAAAAAAAGCTGAGGAGTAGATTTAAAATGTGGGGGGAGGGAGAGAGAAACAAGGTGATAGGTGAAGCCTGGAGGGGGAGGGACAGAGTAAAGAGCTGGGAAGTTGATTGGTGAAAGAGACAGAATGTGATGAAAGAAAGAAAAAGGGGGAGGGCGCACCAGAGGGAGATGATGGGTGGGCAAGGAGATAAGGTGAGAAAGGGAAAGGGGAGGGGGTGGCTAGGGGCATTACCGGGGGTTTGAGAAATCGATGTTCATGCCATAAGTAGTCCAATTGCGGCCTGACTAGTGTCTTATAAAGGCTCAGCATTCTCTCCTTGCTTTTATATTCTATTCCTCTTGAAAAAAAAATGCATTTGTCTTTTTTACCACAGACTCAACCTCTAAATTAGCCTTCTGTGAGTCTTGCACAAGGACTCTTAAAACTCCCCGCAGCTTTGATGTTTGAACCTTCTCCCCATTTGGATAATAGTCAACACTATTGTTCCTTTTACCAAAATGCATGATCATACATTTCCCAACACTGTATTCCATCTGACATTTTTTTTGCCCATCCTTCCAATTTGTCTAAGTCCTGCTGCAATCGCATTTCTTCCTCAGCACCACCTACCCCTCCACCTGTCTTCATATCATCTGCAAATTTTGCCACAAAGCCATCAATGCCATTATCTAAATCATTGACAAACAATATGGAAAGTAGTTGTTCCAATTCTGACCTCTGAAAGACATCGGCAGACAACCAGAAAAGATTATTTGCATTCACAGCCTCGTGCTTGTCAATCATTCCTCAATCCATGCCAGTACTTCTGTAACACCATAGGATTTTATCTTGTTAAGCATCCTCATGTGTGGCACCTTATCAAATGCCTTCTGAAAATACAAGTAAATAAATTCCAATGCCTCTCCCCTGTCCACCCTGCTTGTTACTTCCTCAAAGGACTCTGACAGACTTGTCAGGTAAGATTTCCCTTTACAGAAACCATGCTGACTTTGACTTATTTTATCATTAGTCTCCAAGTAGTCTGAAACCTCATCCTTAATAATTGACTCCAACACTTTCCCAACCACTGAGATTAGGGTAACTGGCCTATAATTTCCTTTCTTTTGCCTTCCTCCCTTCTCAAAGAGTGGAGTGACATTTGCAATCTTCCAGTCCTCTGGGACCATGCCAGAATCAAGTGATTCTTGAAAGATCAAGACCAATGCATCTGTTATCTGTTCAGCAACCTCTCTCAGGACTCTGGGGTGTAGTCCATCTGGTCCAGGTGACTTATCCACCTTAAGACCTTTCAGCTTGCATAGTACTTATTCCTTTGTAATACCAACTGCACTCACTCCTTCTCCCTGACCCTCATCGACCTCTGTCACACTGCTCATGTCTTTCCTTTTATTTCTTATATAACTGAAAAATCTTTAGATATCCTGCTTTATATTATTGGGTAGTCTGCCCTCATTTCATCTTTTCCCTTCTTATAGCTTTTTAAATTGAATTTTGTTGGATTTTAAAAGCTTCCCAATCATCCAAGTTCTCACACACTTTTACAACATTATATGCCCTTTCCTTGGCTTTTATGTGGTCCTTAGCTTCCTTTGTCAGCCTCGGTTCCCTACCCCTGCCATTAGAGAGCTTCTTCTTCTGTAGGACATATCCTCCTCCAATCCACCTGGACAAGCTTCTCTCTCATGCCTCTTTAATGCCCTTTATTCTATTGTGATACTGATTGATGTGATTATGCAAATTGCATTCAAAATTGCATAAATTACAGTCTGAATTCTATCATATCATGATCTCTGCCTCCCAAAGGTTCCTTTACATTGACCATGTGGATAGCCAGAGGCTTTCTCCCAGGGCTGAAACAGCTAACACGAGGAGGCATAGTTTTAAGGTGCTTGGAAACAGGTAATGAGGGGATGTCAGGGGTAGGTTTTTCACACAGAGAGTGGTGGGTGCGTGGAATGCACTGACGGGGGTGGAGGTGGAAGCAGAAACAGTAAGGTCATTTAAGAGCCTCATATATAGTTAGATAGAGCTTGAAAAAATAGAGGGCTATGCAGTAGGGAAATTCTACGTAGTTTCTAGAGTAGGTTACATAGTCAGCACAGCATTGTGGGCCGAAGGGCCTGATATGTGCTGTAAATTTCTATGTTCTATTAAGCTCCCTCATCAGATCTGGGTTATCAATCCAGGATAACCTTTCCCCGAGTAGGCTCAAGCACAAGCTGTTCTAAAATAAACATCTCATAGGCATTCAACAAATTCCCTCTCTTGTGATCCAACACCAACCTGATTTTCCCAATTCCCTTGCATATTGAAGTCCCCCATCACAATTGTGTCATTATTCTTATTACATGCTTTTTCTAGCTCTCTTTGCAATATCAACCAACAACTTGGGTACTGTTTGGAGGCCTTTGTATGATTCCCATAATGATTTTACCCTCGCAGTTTTTTTACTCCACCACAAAGATTCAACATTCTCTGACCCAATGTCACCTCTTTCTAAAGATGTAATTCCATCTCTTACCAACAGAGCCACACCACCGCCTGTGCCTTCCTGACTGTCCATTCGATACAAAGTACATTGTATATTACTTGATGTTAAACTCCCAACTACGGCCTTCTTTCAGCCACGACTCAGTGATGCCTATAATGTCACACTGACCAATCTCTAATTGTGCCATGAGCTCATCAACCTTATTCCAAAAGCTACACACATTTAAATACAGCACCTTTAGTCCTGTATTCTTTGCCCTTTTAAGTTTTGACTCTGTGGTAGAATTTAGCTCTTTGCTTTGTCTGTATTTTTACCCAGACATTGGCTTGTCCTTCCTGACATTCACGTTACATCCATCATCTACTTGTAAACCTGCTGGCTCATCCTCAGCTTTGTCATACTGGTTCCCATCCTGTGTTCTAGGTTCTATGTTCAATTTGTGTGGAGACTTGGACATTTCCCTCATCACGGTCATGAACAGCCCACCCCTTACAGTCAGCCTGTGCCTGATCCTAGACTCATTAGCCAGTGGGAATATCCTCCCTGTATCCAGCAATGTTAAACTCTGTCCTCAGTTCAGTGAGATCACTACTCATTCTTCTAACCCCCAGTGAACAGAGGGATGGTCTACTCAACTTCTCCTGATGTGACAGAGTCACCAACACATGGAGCTGAAACACTGAACCTGTTTCTCTCTCCATAGATGCTGCCTGACCTGCTGAGTATTTCAACGATTCTGTCAAGTCAACCCAGGGAAAGAAATCTGCAGAATCTTCATTCCACTCCCTCGAGAGACACTGAATCATTCACTTACTAAGGACAACAAGTTTGTACCCAGTCCTCCTGGTGTGGGTCACCAAGGCCAGGCATAATTCTGTGATCAATTCCAGGTTGCCATGGTGATCACCTACTGACTGTACTCAGTACACACTGTGCCAGGACAACGAGACCTGACAGAGGATCACCAGCCAGAGGCACAGAACCATTCAGCCCTGTGATCCTGGAACAGGAACTGTGTGTTCCAGTAGGCCATCAGGCACAGCAGATATCCTGAACTGGAATAGAGTCAAAACGATAAATCATTGGAGACAAGTTTTATCGTTGTGGGAATTTGAGAAACAGAACGGTACACCTATTCCCAAAACACCACGACCAGCACGCCGAGCCCCGAAACAGCCACACCCCTGAGAGAACAGGGTTTCCAGGAGAACACAGAGCGCATCAGAGACGATGATGAGCATTTTACCTTCTGGAAATAATGGGCCTGAAAATCTCAGCCTCCCACAAATTGTAAAGGATTTGGGATTACAGGATCATTATCCTCACAAATTGTCTCTTCAGACCGTGCGGGAGGTGTCCCAGGATAAACCGGAGGACAGCAAACCAACTCGAGCAGAAGATCTTCCCTGGCGATTTCTCCAGAGGATCCTCTCAGCCAATTCACTGGCGAGGAATCCTGACTGGCCACCTGATCTCTCCTCCAAAGGAGAAGGCAATAACCATGAAGACTTCAGTGATTTCTTTGAAGTTAGGGGACAATGGGATGGTGGGATGAATCCTCTGGATATCATTGCTGCCATTTTCCTCTGTGCTGACCACTCTCTCCAGCAGGAACTGATGCTGAAGATGTCTCTGTGCCAGTTTGCATTACCCTTTCTGATGCCAGACACACACAGTCACCCCATGGACAAGGTGAGGGGACCCACAGAAGGGCCTGGTGCCACCCTTCTCCTCTGGGCCATGAGACCCATTGTTAAAACATGGTGCCCACATTCTCCTACAGACAGCAGCCCCGTTGTGGAGGTGTCCATCGTGACAGCGGCCATGCCAACGGTGTCCTTCCTCAGACTGGGAAGGTGCACAGTGTCCAAATCCCGAATCCTCAATCTCACCCTGAGTCAGGCACAGCTGCAGCAGAACATCTTCCTGCACTCCGAGATGGAATGTGGGAATGTGTCCCGCAGGATATCCAACGGAATGGCTGAGATCAGCTGGTATCTCCCTTCTGGGAAGAGTAACACGGATATTTTCCCAGAGGCTGCTGCATTCATTAACCTCCGAGGCGATGCTGACACTTTCCAGGGAAACGCTCGGTTTCTGGCAAAAGTATCTGCTGCTCTCTTTATTTTCATCGATGTTATCGGTGAGAAGGAACGAGAATTCCTCACCTCTCTCACACAGTCACCAGCAAAACACTTTCTGATATTCAACACCCACATCAATCAGCAACACATAACCCCTGAGCAGGTGGAGAAACTGTTCAAAGATCTAAAGTTAAAACGTGAACAATGCATCGTTCTGAAAAAAATAAATGAGGCTAAACTTGTGGAAAAGCTCCGCTCTCAGATCAAACAAGTAATTCTAATGAGGGACAGGGACCAGCCCTTCCTGAGCCTGGAAAAAATGGCTGACATTGCAATGGAAGGTGGGATTGAGGTCGATGAATGTCAACCTGAAATACAACAAGCCAAGGAACATATGTCAAAAGTGCAGAGAAAAACAGTCACTGAGGAACGATCTCATCAGAATTCATTCAACATCTCAGAGGGATCAATGGGTGTCTCGGAAAGAATAAACAATGATTTCCCAGATGGAAGTAACAATTCCCTACATGATACACTTTGTCAAATTGTAAAGGATTTGGGATTACAGGATCATTATCCTCACAAATTGTCTCTTCAGACCGTGCGGGAGGTGTCCCAGGATAAACTGGAGGACAGCAAAGCAACTCGAGCAGAAGATCTTCCCTGGCGATTTCTCCAGAGGATCCTCGCAGCCAATTCACTGGCGAGGAATCCCGAATGGCCACCTGTTCAGTTCCAGCAATGTGAGGACATTGATGATGAAGATTTCGGCCGATTGTTTCGGGTAAAAGAACCGGGGGATGGTGGGATGAATCCTCTGGATATCATTGCTGCCATTTTCCTCTGTGCTGACCACTCTCTCCAGCAGGAACTGATGCTGAAGATGTCTCTGTGCCAGTTTGCATTACCCTTTCTGATGCCAGACACACACAGTCACCCCATGGACAAGGTGAGGGGACCCACAGAAGGGCCTGGTGCCACCCTTCTCCTCTGGGCCATGAGGCCCATTGTTAAAACATGGTGCCCACATTCTCCTACAGACAGCAGCCCCATTGTGGAGGTGTCCATCGTGACAGCGGCCATGCCAACGGTGTCCTTCCTCAGACTGGGAAGGTGCACAGTGTCCAAATCCCGAATCCTCAATCTCACCCTGAGTCAGGCACAGCTGCAGCAGAACATCTTCCTGCACTCCGAGATGAGATGTGGGAATGTGCCCCGCAGGATATCCAATGGAATGGCTGAGATCAGCTGGTATCTCCCTGCTGGGAAGAGAAACACGGATATTTTCCCAGAGGCTGCTGCATTCATTAACCTCCGAGGCGATGCTGAAACTTTCCAGGGAAACGCTCGGTTTCTGGCAAAAGTATCTGCTGCTCTCTTTATTTTCATCGATGTTATTGGTGAGAAGGAACGAGAATTCCTCACCTCTCTCACACAGTCACCAGCAAAACTCTTTCTCATATTCAACACCCACATCAATCAGCAACACATAACCCGTGAGCAGGTGGAGAAACTGTTCAAAGATCTAAAGTTAGAACGTCAACAATGGATTGTTCGGACAAACATAAATGAAGCTAATCTCGCAGAGATAGTTTATTCTCAGATCAAACAAGTAATTCTAATGAGGGACAGGGACCAGACCTTGCTGAGCCTGGAGAAAATGGCTGACATTGCGATGGAAAGTGGGATGGAGGTCGATGAACGTCAACCTGAAATACAACAAGCCAAGGAACCGACCAAAATACTGGACAGACTTGACTCAGGAGACATTACTGGGTATAAAAGGAGAGTGTTGCCCTTTCATGGAGAGTCCTGGCAAGGGTTGTCTAAAGTTGAAAAAGAGAAATCTCGGATGAAACTCCGTGGGGACAGAACCACAGTCGTGTATAACCACCAACTGGACCAGGAGAAGAACAGAATCCGGGAAGATCAGCTCAGACAGAGTCTGTCGGAAGAGATGCGACTGTTCATTGAATACCTCACCCGTCGTGGTGGGGTTGACAGAGCCATTTCCCTACAGTGGCTGAAGCTGGAACTGGACAGTAAATCACGGGAAGTTATGGCAGGATTGCGTAGAATTTATAAAGAACTGTGCAAAGACTCAAAGCAGAAGGTGAAGGAACTGAAGGAGTTGGATCAGAAGATGTCTGATAGTTCCCTGGGACTCGAGCATTTCATGAGGGAACTTGGCCAGATTTATGAACTTTCAGTGACTCGACACAACGTCACCCGAAGGACACAGATCCACCCAAAGGTGTCGCAGTTCCCAGGGGTTGCTGCTGAACTGTTGCTGGAAGGGTTCCCACTGGAACTCATCGATGGAGACGTTTCCAACGTTCCCATTCCATGGATCACTGCCGTACTCACAGAGCTGGCCAACAAAGTGGGAAGAGCTTGCCGAGTGTTTGTGCTGACAGTGATCGGAGTTCAGAGCTCGGGCAAGTCCACACTCCTCAACACAATGTTCTGTTTGCGGTTTGCTGTGAGCAGCGGCCGATGTACTCAAGGGGCCTACATGCAGTTGATCAAAGTCACAGGGAGCCTGGCCGAGGAGCTGGGCTGTGAGTTCATCCTGGTCATTGACACAGAGGGGCTGAGAGCCCCAGAACTCGCAACACTGACAGACAGCTACGAGCACGACAATGAGCTGGCAACGTTCGTGGTTGGATTAAGCAACTTAACGTTGGTAAACATCGGGATGGAAAATCTGTCAGAGATGAAAGATATTTTACAGATTGTTGTCCATTCCTTAATCCGCATGAGGGAGACAGGAAAAGGGCCAAAGTGCATATTTGTGCACCAGAACATCGGCGATGTGAGTGCGCACAATCAGAATCTGAGAGGCCGTCAGAAACTCCTGGAGCAGCTGGATAAGATGACAGAGGCTGCAGCAAAGCTGGAGAAGGTAGACCGAGTAACGTTCCGGGATGTGATGGACTATGATGCTGACAAGGACAACTGGTACATCCCTGGTCTGTGGCATGGTACACCCCCAATGGCTGCAGTCAACACCGGCTACAGTGAACACGTCTCCCAACTGAAGAAGAACCTAATTCAGTGTCTAATCCAACGGAGCAAAAGCCAAAGAGCTTTCACTATCCCGGACTTGATCAAATGGATGGCTGGGCTTTGGGAGCAGGTGAAACACGAAAATTTCATTTTCAGCTTCCAGAACAGTCTGGTCGCAGAGGCTTACAATCACCTCTCCGTGAAGTACAAGGACTGGGAGTGGGAACTCCGCAAATTCAGTCACTCCTGGGGAAATGAGGCTGAAAACAGAATCAGCAATGCCAAAGGAGATCTCACCAAACTGCTCCATAATCTGGAGAGGGAGATGAGGACAGAGATGAACAAAAGGGAGGGTGTCACTCTGGATAAACTACAAGCTCTGTATGAAAGTGGGGCTGATAATGTGTATCTGATGGAGAAATACAGAGAGGAATTTAAACTCAGCATCTCCAGTTTATGCAGCCGACTTCACCACGATTCAATGCAGAGATGTAGAGATGCCGTGAGTAGACGAGTGGGACTACAGGGAGTGGATGATATTTGTAATAACTTTCAGAATAATATTGGAGAACAGGTGAAGGAACTTTTAAGGAAGTGTAAAACAGCAAATTGGGTGTTGGGTCAACAGGAACTTAAAAATGAATTTGAAACAATGTGGAAAAGTACACTCTCTCAGCTGGAGTATCAGCCCTGCAGAGAAGGAAACATTGAACTGGAGATTGAAAATCTTCTCAGGGAGGAAATAAAAACTCAAGGGAGAGTGGTTAATGAAAGGCTAAAATGTAAAAATCTCTGTGAACTGGGGATCCAGTACTTTCGGATTGAAGAGAAACACACCAACGTGTCACATTGGAGATGGGGTACAAGTAAACTCATTCCATCCAGATTGAAATCAGATCTCGATCAAGCAGCAAAGATTACAAAGCTCATCGAGGATGAATGCAGACATTGGATCACTGACATCACAAAAATGGACATGGATTATGACAACAAATATTGCATTGAACTTTTGAACATGATAGAGGAAAAAGTTGACAATATTTCACATCAATACGTTTCAATGTCTGAGGTTTTCAAGGCCGAGTTTAAACTTCACCTGTGTGGTTACGCTGTACCAAGATTCCAGGAGATGCACAGGAGGTTTATCCACAACCACGACCCACAGAGAAGACTGGAAAACATGAAAAGTCAATACTTTGATCTCTTCATGGATATTTACACAGAGCAGGATGAGAACCTGAGACAAGCAGAACGATTTGCACGATCTTGTTTCTTGCCAGCTCTCCGAGACGCCACCCTCAAGACTCTCAGCGTGAACATCGTGGATGATATGAAAAAACACGACCCTGAGCGACAGTACAGTCTCCGCAACAACTTCACTGTGGCCCTCCTGGTCCACCTGAAACAAACACATCAATTTGATGAATATCTCCGGTACATCAGAGATTTTGAGAATTTCGCCAAAGACTGGCTCCATCAGCAAGTTATTAAACACTGCAAGACAGAACACGATGGGGAGAGCACATTTACCCGTCTGGCTAAAGAAATCCTCACAGAGATCACTGGGCAAGCTAAGGACATTGTTCAGGATGCAGTGAAGCAGAACTTTGCTGGAAATGCTCAGAGCTTCCTAAACACGTTTGTTGAAAAGTTAAACACAAGAATCTCGATGCCCAAAGATGAGATGAAACTTGTTCTGTTTCAGAGTGGCAGTGATGGCAAGAAATGTGCAGAAGCCATTCTGCCATGTATTGAAGAGATGGAGAAGAAACTCCTCGATGAGGTAAAAGGCTGGGATGTCAAAGCAAAGATTGAAGAATTATCCATTAAACCCAGGGAGGAGTTGTTCAAAGGGTTATTCAATTGTACAATGAAATGTCCTTTCTGTGGGGTTTTCTGTGACTCAGAGACCCCGGTACACTCACAACACTCCTGTAAACAGCACAGACCTGAAGGGCTCAACAACTGTCGATGGATAGACAGTAAATGTCTTGTAACGGATATCTGCACAGCTTCAGTCGCAAGTGATAGAAAATTCCAAAATAAAGACACAAATTTGGAATGGCATCCCTACAAGGATTATCAAACAGTCAATGATTACTACAAATCCTGGATTATCCAACAGGAAATTTCCGCACAGGCAGCATCCTATTGGAAAAGGGTTTTCTACACTTTCAATCAGCAGTTTGCTGATGAATTCAGAGCAAAGCCTGCAGAGATCGATGAAAGCTGGAACATTGACTGGGATGTGGTGAGGGAAGAAATGAACAAGACGTATAATACAACCATTCAGTCTTGATAAATGTCCCTTTAGATGGTGTTACTTAGTGAGAGACAGACAAAGGGAAACTCTCTGTCTCGGAAGGATTAGACAGAGTAAATCACAGTGTGTTCAAATTCAAATCCAATCACAAATCATCAAAATAATTCGCAGAGCAGTAGGAATGCTTCATTCCTACATTCATGGTCTTGCCCTCATTGTCAATAAAGTCCTCACTTACTCACCCTTTCCTCATAACTCAGGTCCTCAAGTCCTGGCAACATCCTTGTAAATTGTTTCTGCTCTCTTTCAAGCTTATTAATATCTTTCCTGTGGGGAGATGACCAGAACTGAACACAATACTCCAAATTAGGCCTCTCCAAAGTGTTGTCCAACTTCCAAATCCTAATTCCTGTACTCAGTGTCCTGGTTTATGAAGGACAATGCACCAAACACTCTCTTTATGACCCTATCTACCTGTGAAGCCACTTTCAATGATGGCTCTCTATTTCAATGTCCCTCTGTTCTCCATCAGTACTATTTCCCACCCTTATCCCAATATCCTTGATCCCTCTCATTCCCAGAAATCTGTTGATCCTGTTTTGAGCCCAGCCAATCACTGAGCCTCTCTCTACAGCTCCAGGGCGGAGAATCTTTGCCCCTCATCTCCACTCACATTCCCATTTCAGTAAACTTGGAAATGTTACTTTTGGTCTCCTCAGGGAAATAACTGACTGTGAATAACTGGGGCCCAAGCACTGATCCCTGTCTGAAACACCCCACGGATCACAGACCAGTCATGTGAGAAGGACACATTCCTTCCTACCATTTCCTTTCTCTACATTAACCGATGTTCAGTCCATGCTGGAAATCTCTCCCAGTTCCAAGTGCTCTCGTCTTCTCTCCCCAACTCTATGTGATCCAAACTTGTTCACCAACCTCCAGTGAGAGATCTCATCAATAACCTTCTGAAAATCCAAATACATCACATCTACTGGATCCCCCCGAACAACTTCACTCGATACTTCCCCAAAGACCTCGGAAAGACCAGTCAAATATGACTTCCGTTTCATTAATCCAGGCTGACTCGACTCACTCATAATATTTTCCAATGACCTTGATATCACATCCTTCATTGTAGATTCCACCATTTCTCCGAATGCCAGTGACAGGCTAACAGTTTGGTAGCTCACTGTTTCCTCTCTCCCTCCACTCTGGAGGAGTTCAGAGAGTCTGTGGTCTGCTGACCTGACCCACTGAGTTCCAGCAGCTCGTTTTCCATCCCAGATTCCAGTCCCTGCAGACCCGTGTGTTCCCAGCAGACATCACTGAGCAGCTTCAGCAGGCAGCTCATTCCCTTCAGCACATTGAATAAAGCACTCTGCTCACACACTGTTTCTCCTCCCTCAGATGCTGCCCGACCTGCTGAACATTTCCAGATTTCCAGCCTCTGCAGTTCTTACATTGTCACTAACTCTGTCTGACCGTGTGAGATTTTCTAAACACCTTGTCATCGTTCCTTCAGTGTGTGTTCAGCAATTTTCCAGTGGCAGACAGCAAGACATTGAGATTCCTGCTTTCTACCTCCGTCCTTTCTGAAATAGGATCCTTACATTTGTAGTTTTCCAATCAGCTGGGCCCATTCCAGACTCTGGGAAATCCTGGAACATCCCAACTATCTGGAACTTCAACATTGGAACATGGAACAGTGTATCACAGTACAGGCCTTTCCCCCGTGAGATTGTGCCAACTATTTAAACAACTCTAAGGTCAATCAAACCCCTCCCTCCCACATATCCCTCCATTGCCCTATCACCCATGTGCCTATCTAAGAGTCTATTAAATGCCCCCAATGTATCTGCCTCTACCACCACCCCAGGAGTGTGTTCCACACAACCACCACTCTCTCCATAAAAATAACTTACCTCTCCTCTATTCCCTCCCAACACTTTAGAGTTACGCCCCCTCGTATTACCCACTTATGCCCTGAGAAAAAGTTTCTGGTACTTATCTCGTACACCTTTATCAGATCACCTCTCATCCTCATTGTCTCCATAGAGAAAAGCCCTTCCTCACTCAAACCTGTCCTCATAAAACATGCTCTCTAACCTAGGCAACATCCTGGTTAGTCTCCTCAGTTCCCTCTCTAAATCTTCCACATCTTTCCTATAATGAGGTACCGAAACTGAACATAATATTCCGAGTGTGGTCAAACCAGGGTTTACTGAGCTCCAACATAATCTTGTGGCTATTCGACTCAATATCTTGATGAATAAAAGCCAACACACCACACAGCTTCTTAAGGACCCATAGAACCATAGAACATTACTGCACAGAAACAGGCCTTTTGGCCCTTCTTGGCTGTGCCGAACTATTTTTCTGCCTAGTTCCACTAACCTGTACCTGGGACATATCCCTCCAAACCCCTCTCATCCATATTCCTGTCCAAGTTTTTCTTAAATGTCAAAAGTGAGCCCGCGTTTACCACCACATCTGGCAGCTCATTCCACACTCCCACCACTCTCTGCGTGAAGAAGCCCCCCACCCCCAATGTTCCCTTTAAACTTTTCCTTTTTTACCCTTAACCCATGACCTCTGGTATTTTTCTCCCCTAGCCTCAGTGGAAAAAGCCTGCTTGCATTCCCTCTGTCTATACCCATCATAATTTGATACACCTCTATCAAATCTCCCCTCATTCTTCTATGCTCCAGGGAATAGAGTCCAAACCTATTCAACCTTTCTCTGTAACTCAGTTTCTCAAGTCCCAGCAGCATCCTTGTAAACCTTCTCTGTACTCTTTCAACCTTATTAATATCCTTCCTGTAACTAGGTGACCAAAACTGCACACAATACTCCAAATTCATTCTCACCAATGTCATATTCAACCTCACCATTACATTCCAACTCTTATACTCAATACTTTGATTTATAAAGGCCAATGTACCAAAAGCTCTCTTTACGACCCTATCTACTTGTGATGCCACTTTTAGGGATTTATGTATCTGTACTCCCAGATCCCTCTGTTCTACTGCACTCCTCAGTGTCCTACCATTTACCTTGTATGTTCTACCTTGGTTTGACCTTCCGAAGTGCAATACCTCACACTTGTCCGCATTAAACTCCATCTGCCATTTTTCTGCCCATTCCTCCAACTAGTCCAAATCTCTCTGCAAGCTTTGAAAACCACCTTCACTGTTCACTACACCTCCAATCTTTGTATCATCAGCAAATTTTTTGATCCAATTTGCCACATTATCATCCAGATCATTGATATAGATGTCAAATAACAATGGACCCAGCACTGATCCCTGTGGCACACCACTAGTCAGAGTAGCAATCCTCCACTACCACTCTCTGGCTTCTTCCATTGAGCCAATGTCTAATCCAATTTACTACCTCTCCATGTGTACCTAGTGACTGAATCTTCCTAACAAACCTCCCATGCAGGACTTTGTCAAAGGCCTTACTGAAGTCCATGTAGACAACATCCACTGCCTTCCCTTCATCCATTTTCCTGGAAACTTCCTCGAAAAACTCTAATAGATTGGTTAAACATGACCTACCATGCACAAAGCCATGCTGACTTTTTCTAATAAGTCCCTGTCTATCCAAATACTTGTAGATCCTAGCTCTTAGTATTCCTTCCAATAATTTACCTACTACCAATGTCAAACTTACCGGCCTATAATTTCCCAGCTTGCTTTTTGAGCCTTTTTTAAACAACGGAACTACATGAGCTATCCTCCAATCCTCCAGCACCTGACCCATGGATATCGACATTTTAAATATTTCTGCCAGGGCTCCTGCAATTTCAACACTAGTCTCCCTCAAGGTCCGAGGGAATACCCTGTCCAGTCCTGGGGATTTATCTACTCTGATTTGCCTCAAGACAGCAAGTACCTCCTCCTCTTCAATCTGTACAAGTTCCATGACCTCACTACTTGTTTGCCTTGTTTCCATAGACTCCATTCCAGTTTCCTTAGTAAATACAGATGCAAAAAAACCATTTAATATCTCTCCCATTTCTTTTGGTTCCATACGTAGCCGACCACTCTGATCTTCAAGAGGACCAATTTTATCCCTTACTATCCTTTTGCTCTTAACATACCTGTAGAAGCTCTTAGGATTATCCTTCACCCTGACTGTCAAACCCACCTCATGTCTTCTTTTAGCCCTCCTGATTTCTTTCTTAAGTACTTTCTTACTCTTGTTATACTCCTCGAGCATCTTATTTCCTCCCTGTTGCCCATATATGTTAT
Source organism: Hypanus sabinus (assembly GCF_030144855.1). Taxonomy (NCBI): domain Eukaryota; kingdom Metazoa; phylum Chordata; class Chondrichthyes; order Myliobatiformes; family Dasyatidae; genus Hypanus; species Hypanus sabinus. Next base: position 501,937 of record NW_026779048.1, on the reverse strand, counting down.
ATATCTCTCTCTTCTTCTTTATCAGAGTTCCAATATCCCTCGAGAACCAAGGTTCCTTGTTCTTATTCATTTTGCCTTTAACCCTGACAGGAACATACAAACTCTGCACTCTCAAAATTTCCCCTTTGAAGGCCTCCCACTTACCCAGTTAACTCACAGCAACTTTGGATATGGACCCCAAGGTTCCTCTGTTCCTTGACACTGCTCTGAATCCTGCCATTAACTCTGTATTCTGCCTTGAAGTTCGAACTTTCAAAATGAATCACTTGACACTTTTCTGGATTGAAGTCCACCTGCCTCTTCTCAGCCCAGTTCTGCACCCTGTCAATGTCCCGTTGTAACCTACAGCAACCTCCTGCACTATCCATACCTCCACCAATCTTCATGTCATCTGCAAAATTACTAACCCAGCCATCCACTTCCTCATCCACGTTCTTTATAAAAATGACAAAGTGCAGGGCTCCCACAACACCACTGGTCAGGGATCTCCAGGCAGAATACCCTCCCTCACCTCCCACCCTCTGCCTTCTGTGGGCAAGACAATTCTGAATTCAAGCAGCCATGTTTCAGATCCCATAACTCCAGGATTTGTGAATGAGACTACCTGGGGAGAGGAAGGGGAATAGGAGGGAGGTGGAACAGGGAGTAGGGACAGTGGAGGGTGGAGTGTGGAGAGGAAGGGGAGAGGGTGAAGGGTAGAGCTTGGAGGGGATAGGAGGCGTGAGAGAGAAAGTTAGAGATATTGATGCTGGGAGGAGTTCAAGAAACATTCTCCTGAGGAGAGGGACGGGATCTCTCACCAGTCAAATGGCGCCGAGCTGTGATCTCTGTCGAGGTCGAGGCTCAGACTCAGATGATTCTGTTTTGCTTCTTGGGTTTCTTTTAGCGTTTGTTTATTGGGGGACAGACGGGGAATTGGGGGTCACAGGGACACAGAGCAGGATCCAGTGTTCAGAATCCAGATCAGAACACTCCACAATCGAAGGTCAGTTTGGCAGGCAGTGATGATGGAGGTTAGCAATCCCAGTCAGTGAGTCTTGGGTTGTAGTCCATCATGGCAGGAGGAGACCCAAAGGTCAAAAGCCTGTGATAAGTGGGGTCGTGGGTCAATACCCAGTGGATGGAAAGACCAGAGGGCATGGCCCAAGGTTGAAGTTCAGATGTGGACAAGACTGTAGAGTGACATCTAAAGATCAAACAGCAAAGTTGGTGAGACTGGAGATCAAGGCCTGAAGGTAGAATCCCCAGGGTTGCCCTGTCTGGAGATCGAGGGACAATGTCTGTGAGTCCGTGCCAGGGACTGAGGCTGGAGGACCAATATCTGTAAGTCAGAGTCTGGGACCAAAGAAAAGCTGCCTTTGTGTGTGAAGGGGAGGGGTCGGATGTGGAAAAGGGGCTTGTTTTGCTGTTATTGTTGTTGCTGCCGGTTGTATTTTCCTGCTGAACATTGGGTTTGCTATCTTGGCACCGGAAAGTCTGGTGACGTTTGTGAACTGCCTCCAGCACATCCTTCAGTGTGAATGCAAACACACATTTCACCGTAGGTTTCAATGTAGATCTGAGAAATAAATCTGAATGTCTGAGAGCTTTGGGAAGAAACGTACAAAAAGGTGCCAGACAAGATCACCGACAGCACTGACTCCGGAGAGCAACCAGTGAAGAAGACGCTGAGTCAGGGGCTCGGAGAGGAACTCACGGTGAACCCTGGCCAGGTTCATCTGGGGTGGGAAACACCTGAACGGGGGCGGGGGGGGGGGGGGTTTGGAAGTTGTGAGAGTAAACTAAAGGGATGTGTAACTAAACAGTTAACGTTTGAACTGTGTAATTACTCCTTGAACAAATCCTGATCAATAAAGACAACAGTTATTGGTCAGTCATCGTCTGGAATGTTCTATCATGTGATGTGTTTAACTGGGAATAGGGTTCACCAGTGAAGTTCACTTTGTGATCAGAAAGCCGTGGAACCGTCGAGCTAAATGTGAGTCAAAATACAACAGTCCAATCCGAGAGGACGTGCATTCAGGTGGGGTGGGGATGGAGTTTAAAGGAGATGTGTTGGAGATTCAGTATGTGGGAGAGAGGCCGGAAGCAGGGAGTGAGCAAGATCCTCGTCACTCGGGACCAGGGGGAGTTTTTACATTCACATTATCTCATGATTCATGGCTGGAGATACAACTGGCTGCTGTGACCTTGCTGAGTTCAAAAAGGTCAACGTTTCAGAACTTGCCATCATTGTGTGCCATGTCATTTGATGTTGGTGATCACGGTCCAATGACCCTGATTGTTCTTGGCATTTCTTTCTGCAGAAGTGGTTTGCCATTGCCTTCTTCTGGGCAGTGTCTTTACAAGACAGGTGACCCCAGTCATTATCAATACCCTTCAGAGATTGTCTGCCTGGTGCCAGTGGTCTTTGATCTGGATGATGGAATTTATTGAGGAAGCAGCGAGGCTGCAAAAGGACTCAGACAGACTGGGGGAATTAGCATAGAAGTGGTAGATTGGAACACTGCAGGGAAATCATAGTTGGGCACTTTGGTAGGAGGAATAAAAGCATAGGCTATTTTCTAAACAAGGAGAAAATTCAGAAATCAAAACTACCTGTTTGGGTAGCCTCCAACCTGATGGCATGAAAGTCAATTCTCGAACGTCCGGTTATTGCCCCCCTTCTCCTGGACTGGTGATAAGCACCACCTGCTCCCATGGGTTCATGTGACCATGATTGGGGGCTCTAAGTAGGTGCTGCACTTTGCCTTAGGGCAGGGGTCGGCAACCCGCGGCTCCGGAGCCGCATGCAGCTCTTTCATCTCTGCGCTGCGGCTCCCCGTGGTTTGTTAGTTTTTGAAATGTAATTCGGAATTTGAAGATTATGGTGATCTTGTACAATCTAAAAACATTGTGGAGACCCCATTTCCTGGCACATCCGAACCGGCTCACAATTAGCCAGCGTTTCAGCTAAGGGAGATAGCCTACGGGGGTTTGTGAGTACGTGTCTTTTGGAGCATCCGCGCCCACGGGGATGGGTTGAGGGAGGCTTTCAATCAAGGCTGTTTAGTTCGAATAAAGTTACCTTTGACTGCAGTGTCTTTATTTTAGCGCTGTGTGTAGCACACCACTACAACGTATTTTTTATCGCTATTAATATACATCACCACTGCCACTGCCTGACACCCGCCAGTGCGCGCTTTCTTTTAATTCTTCGATCCAAGGTAGGCTAACTATGGAGTAACCTTCAACCCAACGTCTTTTTTTCGGAGTTCAAAATGTTTTTGTTGCATGCAGAAATGTAATTTCGTTTTCTCTGCAGGAGTTCATCAATTTCATAAATGCAACACATTATAGTTTGTTTATACATAGCATAAAGGCAAAAAGAACGTTGTATGCAGTGTTATTTCATTTTAAATGTCAAACGGGTTTTGTGGCTCCCAGTGTTTTCTTTTCTGTGGGAAATGGGTCCAAGTGGCTCTTTCAGTGGTAAACGTTACCGACCCCTGGGTTAAGGGCTATGCAGAGAAGATGGGAGAATTGCTGATAGGAACTCAGCAGACTTGGCAGCTGAAGAATTTCCCCTTCAAATCTGTTCTGAATGGATATCCATCTGTTCTGAGGCTGTGCACTCTGGCCCTATACTTCCACGTGCTGCATTTAATATTAAAGCAATATTTCAATAATCCCATATAGACTCTACATTGGTTAATTAAGCATTTGGTTGATTAAGCATTAAGCATCCATTATAATTGTTCTCTTCCACAAATGACAACTGGTAATTTGTGGCTCTTTGTCCAAAATCAGTTACCAAACCAGTAATCAGTTCCAATCGCTAAGCGCAGACACAGACCCCACCATTCACAAACCTGCATGTTCTGTCATAGTAATGTTACGTACGCTGGACTCCTTTACACCGGCGCCTGTCTCTGCCGCTTTTCTGGCCATGCTTCGAGTTACTGCGCTGGCGGGATTAACTTCAGAAACTATGGTAGTCAGCTTCACTGCTGGGTACACGTCCCCACCTGCCGGGTCGTTCCCGAGCAAGACATCTACCTCGGGTATGGGGAGTGCAGACCGTACCCCTATCGTGACTGGTCCGGAAACCAAATCAATGGTACGGCCTCGGTCCCTTTTCCAACCCCCTCCTATCACGTTCCCGTCACCAGTACCTGTCTCACTATTGAATTCCAACACTCTGTTCAGGATTAAGGACTGAAAAGCCCCAGTGTCTCTCCAGATTCTTACTGGCACTGGGGGTGACCCCTCCCTCACAGATACCCACCCGGTTGAAAGGAATTTCTCACATCCCTCCTGAACTCGGTTTAGTTCCTCTTCTTTTAACGGCATTTCAACCGGCTTAACGCAGCCCGTCGGCGCGGTCGCCTTTCCTTTCCCCGTCTCCTCCTTCGGAGCAAAGCACCCGGACACAAAATGACCAGCCTTTCCGCAATTAAAGCACACAAAACTAGAAGACCTCCTGCCAGACTGTCTCCCGTCTTCCTTATCCCTCTCACTAGTCCCCGGCTTACTCTCTGGCTCAGCCGGCGGACTTTCTCTGCCCCCTCTACTACCCTTCTGGTAGCCCTTACTCGGGGTAAACTTTGCTTTGTGTGTTAACGCGTACTCATCCGCTAACTTTACAGTCGCGGCTAAGGTTTCTGCCTCTTTCTCATCCAGATGGGTCCGCGTACCTTCAGGTCACAACCTTTGAACTGCTCGATCAGCTGGAGCTGTCGCAGTTTGTTATAATCCCCAGTGACCCCTCTCGAGGCGCACCACCGCTCACAATATACTTGCATCTCACGGGCAAACTCTAAATACGTGTTTCCTCTGCCGGTATGCCTCCGGGACCAACTCATCGATCCCGAGTATACCACATCATACTTGTTTGCATCTTCAGCTGACAACGCTGAGTAACTTGCTGAGCCTCCCCCTCAAGCACACTCTGGAGTAAAGCAGCCCGCTTATCCCTCGGCCAGTCCTGACTAACAGCGACCTTTTCGAAATGTAGAAAGTACCGATCAACGTCGGTCTCCTCAAATGGGGGAACCAACTTAACCTCCTGGGTCGCCTTGAGCCCTCCACCTTGGTCCGGCATTCGGCCCCCTCTCGCATTATCTTTAACTTCTCCAGCTCAAACTCCCTTTCTCGCTCCTTCTCTCTCTCTCCTCCCTTTCTCCTCCTTCTCTCTCTCCTCCCTTTCTCCTCCTTCTCTCTCTCCTCCCTTTCTCCTCCTTCTCTCTCTCCTCCCTTTCTCCTCCTTCTCTCTCTCCTCCCTTTCTCGCTCCTTCTCTCTCTCTCCTCCCTTTCTCCTCCTTCTCTCTCTCCTCCCTTTCTCCTCCTTCTCTCTCTCCTCCCTTTCTCCTCCTCTCTCTCCTCCCTTTCTCCTCCTCTCTCTCCTCCCTTTCTCCTCCTTCTCTCTCTCCTCCCTTTCTCCTCCTTCTCTCTCTCCTCCCTTTCTCCTCCTTCTCTCTCTCCTCCCTTTCGAGCTGCTTTACTCGTAACTCATGCTCGAGTCTTAATTTTTCCATCTGCAGCTGAACCGCAGCCCCACCAGGTTTGCCCTCAGATACCACTTCCAGGTCTCCTTCTGGAAACACATTCTTAATGCTCAACCATGGTTCTTCGGATCTGCGATCTCCTCATTGACTGCTTCCCCTTCAAAAGATTCAACCCTTTTGCAACACTCACCAAGTCTGATTTCTTGGCTTCCTCTAATGCCTCCAAGGTTGGCGCCAGTAGAAATTTCTCAATCTCCATTTCTGCTGTTTGCCCTTTTTGGTTTTTTTCAGATACAGGAATTTAACCCAATCAATTCAACCTGTCCGGGATTTTGCCCCACTTTTGTTGTCAAGCCAGTAGAAATGGTAATTACTAGAAACTAATGAAGTTTATTAGTACACTATATAGGCATCCGTCAGTGGCATGAGACCATGGATTTGCGCCTTGGAAGGTTTGTGCAGGCCTGGGCAGGGTTGTATGGGAGACTGGCAGTTGCCCAAGCTGCAGGCCTTCCCCTCTCCACGTCACTGATGTTGTCCGAGGGAAGGGCACAAGGCAGTTTGGCAATGTGTTGCAATGTCTTGCTCAAGGACACAAACACGCTGCCTCAGCTGAGGCTCGAACCAGTGACCTTCAGGTTACTAGTCTGATGCCTTGCCCACTAGGGCATGCGACAATGGGACACTAAAGGCAAGGATATAAATGTAACAGGTTAGCAATGATAATATACACATATAGGAATCAGCCAAGCTCTATCGAAGTCTAGGGGTAAATGATCAAGTGAAGCAGAGTTCAGTTCAGTTTAGAGTAGTTCAAGGTAGTTGTTGTGGTACCGTTGGGGGGGGGGGGAGAGAGAGAGTGAGAGATTCAGCTGAGATTTCAGGCAAACCTTCCATTGTCTTCTTGTCCCGTTGTGGTCACCGACTGTGACCCCTCTGTTCCAGATGCGATCGTTGTCTCATTGTGGTCACCGACTGTGACCCCTCCGTTCCAGATGCGACCGTTCTTCCCTGATGAACCCGTCACCCAGCCAAGGGTGGACACACAACAGGTCCCCACCGGTCGTATCTTTACACCCTGTGAGCCTCTGGCCGATTCCCGCGAATTGGTCCTCCAAACTCCCACCAACTTGTGGGGGCACAATGCTCTCTTCAGGTCTCGTGGCATGTCTGCGGTGTCTTAGCAAACCCACCTTTTTATCCCCCCTGATGGGTTATCACCTGTCCATCAAACTTCACCGCTTCCTTTTGTCTCAGCAGAAGTGTTAATGAGCAAATCATATTCAAAGCAAAGTGTCCATGGCAGTATCACTGCAGATGCCAAAATACTGAATTATGTATCTCTCTCTCGTTATCTCTCTTATTAGCATTTTGAATGGCTCTCCCTTATGTCTCTCTTTTTAGCAACATCCACTCTGCAGCTCTGCTTGGCTTCACACATAACAACAACTCAGAAATAAGTTCTAATTTGGAAATTATCTCCAGTCCAGCAGATTTAAATAAGCATCATTGCGTTTCCTTTAAAGCTCTAATTTAGCCAAGCAAAGCCAGTTCACAAAATGGAGGACACAGAGCAGCTTCGCAAAATGGCAGACTCCATTCTTTGAACCTCATGACAAAAGCAAAAATTGGTCTGTCTGCTTCCACTGGCCTTGTTTCATTGAAATTCACTGATTTGTAGACAGTAGTGTTTTATGGACAACATCTTCCTCTTTTTGATCCAAAGATATTTATCTTCAGATCATTATCCTCCTCTATTCTTTTAACTACCCAGTGGACTGTCATGAACCCCAGCAGTTGTGCCACACTTACATTATATAAAAATAAAGGTAACCTTTACTCACTCAATTCATACACTTTTTATACTGACAATCGTATTCTCAGTTTTACAAAACCATCACCCTCTACCTTTTGCATAATTTCAGCCTTCCACCTTCGAAGATTATACACATTAAACAATACAATTATTAGTGTTAATTAATATTACAACAGTGTTTGCTACTATCTGTTACATTTTCTAACTTTGTAACTTCAGAACATTAAACTAATTCAAAGGAAATGTGGATGTAACTTTGAGTTTATTTAAGCGAGGTGAACATGTGTCACATGGTAGTGTGATGACATATGCAATTCACATATTTATACACATAACCAATAATGAATTATTCAAACAAAGAATAATAATTTATCAATCAATATATATCCAAGATTACTCAGATATTGTTGAAATATTAAATACACAACACTGCTTAGCTATAAACTCCAACATTACAGAATGCATCTAAACTCCATACACCGTATATTAAATGATGCAACTACTATATACAAACATCCACAGCACAGTAAATTTTAAATTGTCCTATTCATGCCTAAAGGTTTAATCACTGTGAAGGATTTCTTACTCTTGTGGGATAACATCTTTCCTGACACAGGGAATCACTCTGCTTGACAGGTGAGGCTTGTGGTTGTGAAGCAATCTCACGTTCTGGGGACTGCTCCATGGTGGTTGTAGGAGCTGTCTCTGAGACTGCAGGAAGTGGTTTTGATAGCCACAGCAAACTTTGTTCTCTAACAATTGCCTCCGCTGCCCTCAACTAATCGATGCATGGTGCAGTTCTGCCTTAATCTCTCTGAGCACCCACAGTTGATGACCTCTGTAGTCACTCGCCAGGACTGTTTGTCCAGGAGTGAAACACTAAGACTCTTTGAGGAGTTTTCAATTTGTCTCAGCTGCTTGTCCTGCATCCTCCTCCTGAGACTGGGTTTGAGGAGATCCGAGCGTGAATTCGAGGGGTGACCCTGGAACAGCAGGGCCAGTGAGTTGCTGGTTGTGGATTGTGTTACATTACAATATGCAAGGAGGAAATTGGTAAGGTTCTGTTGTGTGGTGTGTTCCGTACAAACCTTTCCTTTCCACCAAGCCATTTGTAGCTGTGTGGTACGGTGCAGATGTAAAATATCTTACTCCATTCATTTTTAGGAATAATTGAAATTATTTATAACCATATAACAATTACAGCATGGGAACAGGCCATCTTGGCCCTTCTAGTCCATGCCGAATGCTTACTCTCACCTAGTTCCACCTACCTGCACTCAGCCCATAACCCTCCATTCCTTTCCTGTCCATATACCTATCCAATTTTTTTTATGACAAAATCGAACCTGCCTCTACCACTTCTGCTGGAAGCTCATTCCACACAGCTACCACTCTCTGAGTAAAGAAGTTCCCCCTCCTGTTACCCCTAAACTTTTGCCCCCTAACTCTCAACTCATGCCCTCTTGTTTGAATCTCCCCTACTGTCAATGGAAAAAGCCTATCCATGTCAACTCTATCAATCCCCCTCAATTTTAAATACCTCTATCAAGTCCCCCCTCAACCTTCTACGCTCCAAAGAATAAAGACCTAACTTATTCAACCTTTCTCTGTAACTTAGGTGCTGAAACCCAGGTAACATTCTAGTAAATCTCCTCTGTACTCTCTCTATTTTGTTGACATCGTTCCTATAATTCAGTGACCAGAACTGTACACAATACTCCAAATTTGGCCTCACCAATGCCTTGGACAATTTTAATATTACATCCCAACTCCTATACTCTATGCTCTGATTTGTAAAGGCCAGCATACCAAAAGCTTTCTTCACCATGAGATTCTGCCTTCAGGGAACTATGCACTATTATTCCTAGATCACTCTGTTCTACTGCATTGTTCAGTGCCCTACCATTTACCATGTATATCCTATTTTGATTATTCCTACCAAAATGTAGCACCTCACACTTATCAGCATTAAACTCCATCTGCCTTCTTTCAGCCCACTCTTCTAACTGGCCTAAATCTCTCTGCAAGCTTTGAAAACCTACTTCATTACCCCACAACAATACTAACAAGATGATTAGTATCATCTGCAATACTTACTAATCCAATTTACCACCCCATCATCCGGATCATTAATGTATATGACAGACAACATTGGACCCAGTACAGATCCCTGAGGCACACCACTAGTCACTGGCCTCCAACCTGACAAACAGTTATCCACCACTACTCTCTGGCATCTCCCATCCAGCTGCTGTTGAATCCATTTTACTACCTCAATATTAATTCCTAACGATTGAACCTTCCTAACTAACCTTACATGCAGAACCTTGTCAAAGGCCTTACTGAAGTCCATATAGACAACATCCATTGTTTTACCCTCATCAACTCTCCTAGTAACTTCTTAAAAAATTCAATAAGATTTGTCAAACATGACCTTCTGTCATGGTCTGGTCCGAATTCCGCATTCTGTCACGTTCCGGTCCGCAGACTCCGGACTCCAGGTCCTCCAACTGACCCTTTTTGGGTTGGGCTGAAGCATTTGCACCTGATGCTCGTCTTGTTGGCTGGGAATATAAGTGGCTCGGGGATTGAGTGTAGTTGGGGGGTTGTCCTGTCAGTCTCCACTTGGAGTCACCTACTGGTGGAAGGTGAGTTCTTTCAATGAGTTATGGATTTGGCTGTTCTGTAGTCCACTGAGGTTACTGGCTGTCTCAAGTCTTGAAGCCACCCCAGACCGAGCTCCCTTCCTGTCCCTTGCCTCCGTCAGGTAAGTCAGGCCATTTGTCATTACCCTGCGGTTGGTTCTGTCCCTCCCTGTTCCTTGCCTCCATCGGGTTGTGTCCTGCACCCTGCCCAGGAGGCAAGCTCCAAGAACCCAAGACTCAAGCCTTGAGCAACCCAAGACTCTAGCCTTGAGCTACCCATGCCTCCAAGCACTCCAAGCCTCCAGAGAACCCAAGACTCTAGCCTCAAGCACTCCAAGTCCCCCCAGGAACCCCAGTCTCCAGGGTCTCCAGGAACTCCAGGAACCCAAGTCTCCAAACTTCCCAAGAACCCAGAACTCTAGCCTTGTTATACCCAAACCTCTAAGAACCCCGGAATCTCCGCGAACTCTACAAGCTCCATGAACTGCAACCTGTCCCGTCCTTTAATTTTGTCCTGCCCTGTTCCTAGTACTTCAGTGTCTGCATCCTGCATTTGGGTCCAGTCTCAATGCCCCCGCATGACACCTTCCATGCACAAATCAATGTTGACTGTTCCTAATCAGACCCTGTCTATCCAGATAATTATATATACCATCTCTAAGAATACTTTCCGTTAATTTACCCACCACTGACGTCAAACTGACAGGCTGATAATTGTTAGGTTTACTCTTAGAACCCTTTTTAAATAATGGAACCTCATGAGCAATACTCCAATCCTCTAGTACCATCCCCATTTCTAATGACATTTGAAATATTTCTGTCAGAGCCCCTGCTACTTCTACACTAACCTCCCTCAAGGTCCTAGGGAACATCCTGTCAGGATCTGGAGATTTATCCACTTTTATATTCTTTAAAAGTGCCTGTACTTCCTCTTCTTTAATCATCATAGTTTCCATAACTTCCCTACTTGTTTCCCTTACCTTACACAATTCAATATCCTTCTCCTTAGTGAATACCGAAGAAAAGAAATTGTTCAAAATCTCCCCCATCTCTTTCGGTTCCACACCTAGTTGTCCACTCTGATTCTCTAAGGGACCAATTTTATCCCTCACTATCCTTTTGCTATTAATATAACTGTAGAAACCCTTTGGATTTATTTTCACCTTACTTGCCAAAGCAACCTCGTATCTTCTTTTAGCTTTTCTTATTTCTTTCTTAAGATTCTTTTTACATTCTTTATATTCCTCAAGAACCTCATTTACTCCATGCTGCCTATATTTATTGTAGATATCTCTCTTTTTCTGAACCAAGTTTCCAATACCCCTTGAAAACCATGCCTCTCTCAAACTTTTAACCTTTCCTTTCAACCTAACAGGGACATAAAGATTCTGTACCCTCAAAATGTCACCTTTAAATAACCTCCATTTCTCTATTACATCCTTCCCATTAAACAGATTGTCCCAATCCACTCCTTCTAAATCCTTTTGCATCTCCTCAAAGTTAGTCTTTCTCCAATCAAAAATCTCAACCCTGGGTCCAGTCCTATCCTTCTCTATAATTATATTGAAACTAATGGTATTGTGATCACTGGACCCGAAGTGCTCCCCAACACATACCTCCGTCACCTGACCTATCTCATTCCCTAACAGGAGATCCAACACTGCCCCTTCTCTAGTTGGTACCTCTAGGTATTGCTGCAAAAAACTATCCTGCACACATTTTACAAACTCCAAACCATCCAGCCCTTTTACAGAATGGGCTTCCCAGTCTACGTGTGGAAAATTAAAATCTCCCACAATCACAACCTTGTGCTTACTACAGATATCTGCTATCTCCTTACAAATTTGCTCCTCCAATTCTCGCTCCCCATTAGATGGTCTATAATACACCCCTATAAGTGTTTCTACACCTTTCCCATTCCTCAATTCCACCCAAACAGCCTCCCTGGACGAGCCCTCTAATCTATCCTGCCAAAGCACCGCTGTAATATTTTCTCTGACAAGCAATGCAACACCTCACCCTCTTGCTCCTCCGATTCTATCACACCAGAAGCAACGAAATCCAGGAATAATTAGTTGCCAATCACACCCCTCCTGCAACCATGTTTTACTAATAGCTCTAACATCATATTTCCAGGTATCAATCCATGTTCTAAGCTCATCCACCTTTCTTACAATGCTCCTAGCATTAAAATAAATGCATTTAGAAATTCTCCACCTCTTACTCTCCATTTATCCCTAATGATGCAAACAACTTTATCATCTTTTTCTTCCTTCTCTCCTACATCTTCATTCTGAACGCTCCCCTTCTCTGTCACCTGCCTATCCTCTCTCACACACTGTCTACTAGCTTTCTGTATTGGTGAGCATAACCTCTTCTCTCCTAGTCTCTTCAATTGGATTCCCACCCCCTCCCCCAACCATTCTAGTTTAAAGTGTCCCCAGTAGCCTTCGCAAATCTCCTCACCCGCTTCCGCCTAAGCCAAGACCTTAAGCCTTCACTCTGCTCCTGGCCCATCCACTGCCCACAAAACAACACTTTCCCCACATTGTCACTGACTAAGTGTCCCGGAACACCAGTCCTTGTGGAGAGACTTCTCAATAGACCAACAGTGGGCGAAGCTGTAGTGGAGATGACTGGGAACACTCCAGGCCAATTTGTAGCTGCATCCACTACGACCAAGAAATCTGTGCCCATGAATGGTCTGGTAAGATCCACATGAATCCTCTGCCAGGGCGATGCAGGGATGGCAGTGCTGCTCTTGGCATCTTCTGGACATGTTGGCATCCCATACAGTGCATAGAAAGCTGGTCAATCGGCTGATCTGTCCCAGGCCACCAGACTAAGCATCAAGCCAACACTTTCATTTTCACCACAGCTGGATGACAGGCAGGTAGTTCCTCCAACACTTCAGCTCTCACCTTGGATGGTACAACAACTCTCCATCCCTACATGAGGCAAACCCTGGCAAGGGCAAGTTCATGCCAGCACTGGTAAAAATGGGGGTAGTAGATTGCTGCTGCACATTCCAGACATTCTGGGTGACCATGTAAACCTGAGACAGTGTGGGGTCATTTCTAGTTTCACTTTGGGTCATCTCTGTTGTAATAGGGAGACTTTTGATTTGCATTATGGAGAATATGTCAAGAGGAGTGGATTTCTCAGTAAATTTTTCCGGTACTTCCTTATCCAGGGGTAAACGGGATAGTCCATCAGCATTTCCATGACTAGTCATCCTCTTGAGTTAGTCTTGTAATTGTGTCCTCCAAGAAACTGAGCCCATCTCTGTTGCCGCTGTTAGTGAAACACCCTTCCGTGGATTGAAAATGGACACTGGTGGTTGATGATCAGTAACGAGGGTAAATTCTCTCCTGTACAAGTACTAGTTGAAATGTTTTACGCCCCAAACCAGACTCAAGGCCTCTCTGTCAATCTGTGTGTAATTTTCCTGTGCAGTGGTAAAGGAACATATGCAAAGGCTATTTGTCATTCCTGTCCAGCATTCATAACGTGTGATATGGCTCTACCTATAGATCAGACAAGGTGCTACAGGTAAGCTTCACTGACGATATGGATTGTGTCTGATCTCACCATTTCCTTTACCTTTTTGAAAGCCATCTCAGACGGCCCTGTCCATTGCCATTTCTTCCTGATCTGCAGTGATGAGTTCATTGGGGGGAACGCAGTAGCCACATTTGGCAGGAACCTGTTACAGTAATTGACAAATCCTAAAAAGGACTGCAACTATGTATATATCCTTTGGCCTTGGGGCATCCATCACTGCTTGAATTTTCTCAGCACATTTGTGTAATCCTTATGCAATCAATCATGTCACCACAGTAAGTGGTGCTCGGCTTAAAGAATTCACACTCACCATGTCATACACTGAGCCCATAACATTCTTATCTTTTTAACACAGTCCTGAGGTTTTGGAGAAGTTCCTTATCATCCTCACAGGTAACAGTGATGTCATCCAGGTAACACTGACAGCCTGGGCAGCTTTGCAACACCTGGTCCCTAGTTTTCTGTCACTGCAGGTGCAGGCAACTCCAAAAATAAGTGTGTTATAGTGAAAAGCCTTTTGTGAGTGTTTATGGTGAGAAACACTTTGGACTCTTTTTCCATCTCCATCTGTAGGTCGGCCTCAGCTAAGTCCACTTTGCTGAAGTGTTTCCTCCTGAAAGTCTTGCAAAGATATTCTTTATCAGGCTTGAGGTTATAGATCTATGTTCAGTACTGAGATGATGGTAACCTTAAAATCACTACAGATCCTGACTTGGCTTCTGGGACCACTGGTGTTGCTCTTGTGCTCCACACAACCTTGGAAAGAAATCCATAAGACCATTGGATTTAGGAACAGAAATAGGCCTTTGTCTGCTCCACAATCTCTTCAGCCACCTCTTTCAGAACTCTGGGGTGTATACCATCAGTTACAGGTGACTCATCTACCATCAGACCATTCAAAGCATTCAGTTTCCAAGAACCTTCTCTCCATTTATGGTACCTTCATACACTTCATGCCTTCTGACACCCGGAACTTCCACCGTACTGCTGATGTCTTCACCGTGAAGACTAATGCAAAATACTTTTTCAGTTCATCTGTCATTTTGTTGCTTCCCCCCCCCCATTACTGCCTCTCCAGTATCATTTTCTGTTGCTCCCCCCATTACAGCCTCTCCAGTATTGTTTTCTGTTGCTCCCCCCATTACAGCCTCTCCAGTATCGTTTTCAGTTGCTCCCCCATTACTGCCTCTCCAGTATCATTTTCTGTTGCTCCCCCCATTACAGCCTCTCCAGTATCATTTTCTGTTGCTCCCCCCATTACAGTCTCTCCAGTATCGTTTTCCTGTTGTCTGATATCCACACTCACCTCTCTTACACTTCATGTATCTGAAGAAAGTTTTGATGACCCCTTTAATATTATTGGTTATCTTAATTTTGTATCCCATCTTTATCATTTAAATCACTTTTTTCAGTTGCCTTCTGTTGGCTTTTAAAAGCTTCCCAATCTTCTAACTTCCCAGGAATCTTTGCTCTATTGTATGCCCTCTCTTTGGCTTTTATGTTGGCTTTGACTTTTCTTATTTGCCACCTTTAAAATATTTCATTGGGATGTCTATATCCTGTGCCTTCCGAAGTGCTTCCAGAATTTCCAGCCGTTGGTGCTCTGCCATCATCCCTGCCATTGTTCTTTTCCAATCAATTCTGGCCAACTCCTCTCTCTTGCCTCAGTACTTCTCTTTACTCCACTGTAATCCTGATATATCTGACTTTAGCTTCTCCATCTGAAACTTCTGGGTGAATTCAATCATAATATGATCACTTGCCCCGAAGGGTTCTTTTACCTTAAGCTCTCTAGTGAATTCTGGTTCATTGCACAACACCTAATCCAGAATAGCTGATCCTCAACCACAACCTGCTCTTGAAAATCCATCTCATAGGCACTCTAGAAATTACCCCTTGTTGAATCCAGCACCAGCCTGATTTTCCCAATCTACCTGCATATTGAAATCCCCCAATTGTAATATTGACTTTTGGTATGCATTTTCTATTTCCTGCTGTAACTTCCTTACAATTGTTTGAGCGTCTGTATAGAACCCCATCAGAGCTTTTTTACCCTTGCAATTCCTTCACAACGATTCAACACCTTCCGACCCTATGCCACCTCTTTCTAATGATTTGATTTCATTTCTTACCGACAGAGCAATGCCGCCCCTCTGCCTCCTGCCAGACCTTTTGATACAATGTGTGTTGTTGGACATTAAGCTCCCAGCTATAATCTCCCAGCTATGATTCAGTTATACCTGCAACATCATAGCTGCCAATCTGCAAATGTGCAGCAAGTTCATCTCCTTTATTCCATATACTCCACACATTCAAATACAACACCATCAGTCCTGTATTCACCCTTTTCGATTTTATCCACCTTTTATGTTGCAGCTCATCCTGTTGACTGCAATTTTACCCCATCAACAGCCTCTCCTCTCTACACGTTGCCTCCGTTTGTAAAGCAGCTGTGTCACCTTCAGCACTATTATCTGCCTTTCCTATGATACTTCTTGCACTGAAATATATGTTGTTCAGGACACTAATCGCACCATGCTCAACCTTTTGATTCCTAACTATGTCTGGGTTTTTCCACGAACTGTTCTGGCACTCTGGTTCCCATCCCTTTGCAATTCTAGTTTAAACTCCACCCTTCAGCATTAACAAACCTTCCCACTAGGATAGTAGCCCCCTCCAGTTCAGGAGCAAACCGTCCGTCCCTTCTGCACAGGTTCCACCTTCCCCAGAACAGAGCCCAATAATCCAAAAATCTTATGCCCTCCCTCCTACATCAACTCTTTCGCCATGTAGTAAACTGTATTAATAGACAATAGACAATAGGTGCAGGAGTAGGCCATTCGGCCCTTCTAGCCAGCACCGCCACTCAACATCTGACAGTCCTGCCATTCCGGGAATTAACCTTGTGAACCTACGCTGCACTCCCTCAATAGCAAGAATGTCCTTCCTCAAATTTGGAGACCAAAACTGCACACAATTACTTTCTTAGTTCTGGCTTCACTAGCACGTGGCACGGGTAGCAATCATGAGATTGTTTAGTCAAATCTAAAATCACACTCCCAATTGCAACATTCTGACTCTCCAAAGGATTCTGTTTCTATCTCTTGTTATAACTCATGGCTCCCACCAAAGCATATTGCAGAAAGACTCATTACTTACAGGCAGAATTGACAATTCTCATAAGTACTGAAGCCACAATTCAGAAGTTTCTGTCTTGTCATCTCTTCTGGACAAACCCAGTGGTTTTCCCTTTTGATGATATCTTAATAAATCTATCCCTTTCCTTCTACAATTCATAAAAATAGCATGTGTTGGTTGCTTACTTGAGGACATCCAAGAGTTCTCAGATAATTGCATCAGCAAGAATGATGAGTGAGCATACAGAGAGGAGGTGCAGCAGCTAACGGACTGGGGCAGAGCCAACAAGCTGTCTCTGAATGTGAACAAAACAGAAGAGATGGTTGTTGACTTCAGGAGGGCACGGAGCGAAAGCTCCTCAGTAGAGATCATGAAGAGCACCAAATTTCTTGGTGTTCACCTGGCGGAGAATCTCACCTGGTCCCTCAACACCAGCTCCACAGGAAAGAAAGCCCAGCAGCGGCTTTACTTTCTGCAAAGGCTGAGGAAAGTCCATCTTCCACCCCCTAACCTCACCACATTCTACAGGGGTTGTATTGAGAGCATCCTGAGCAGCTGCATCACTGCCTGGTTCAGAAATTGCACCATCTCGGATTGCAAGACTCCGCAGCGGATAGTGAGGTCAGCTGAGAAGATCATCAGGGTCTCTCTTCCCGCCATCACGGACATTTACACTATACGCTGCATCTGCAAGTGAAACAGCATTATGAAGGATCCCACTCACCCCTCACACAAACTCTTCTCCCTCCTGCCAGCTGGGAAAAGGCACTGAAGCATTCGGGCTCTCATGACCAGACTATATAACAATTTCTTCCCCCCCAAGCCATCAGACCCCTCACTACCCAGAGTCTAGACAGACACCAACTCACTGCCCTCTACTGTGCCTATTGTCTTGCTTATTATTTATTGTAATGCCTGCACTGTTTTGTGCACTTTATGCAGTCCTGGGTAGGTCTGTAGTCTAGTGTAGTTTTTTGTGTTGTTTTACATAGTTCAGTGTAGTTTTTGTATTGTTTCATGTAGTACCATGGTCCTGAAAAATGTCTCGTTTTTACCGTTTACTGTACCAGCACTTATGGTCGAAATGACAGTAAAAAGTGACTTGACTTGACTCGATAATGAACTCTTTTCAAAGAGTAGGTTATAGAGTCTGCCACTACAGGAATATATTTGTACCCTCCTGGGGAGGGTGGCAAGGGTCCAACAAAATCTATCTGTAAATTAGTCCAAGGCCCTTCCACTGGTCTGGTATGCCAGAGGGCTCTATCGTTACATCTCCGTCAGGATTATATTGAGCACAGATCAAACAAATCTTGACACAGTGCTCCACCAACACCCAAGGCTACCAACACACCTCTTTTATCTTTTCCAGGGTCCTTTCGCTCCCCGCGTGTCCCCGTCGATCATGGTACCAGTGGATCACCTGATTTCTTCCTCCCTCTGGGACCACAGGACGACTTCGTCCTTAACGTCTTTGTGCTCTTTCTACATTTCTGACCCTGCTGCTTCTATTATTTTTAAATTTCTTTATCTTTCTTCTGCTCCCCAGTTAAATCCATAACCTTAACCTGTTGTTCCTCCTGCCTTCCCATCTCCCCAATCTGCGGCTGCCATTCCTGCCCATTTAAAGCACTTTGCTTCACCAACTTCACCGTCTTCGTATTCCCCTCGGGATAATTTAGAGTGGGCTTTCACCTTTACCACTCCAAATTCTTTTCCTTTTGCCTCCTCTCGGATACTGTAATAAGGCAGCAGATGGGAGGGGCTTTCCATCAGCTGAAACAGACCCTCTGACCAATGTTCTGTAAGGCTGTTACAAACGTACTTACTGACTGACCCTGGCGGAAAACGTTCTGGGTGCTAACCACATATGCTACAGCTGCCAATTCTGCTGCCTGTGCACTCATGGTTTTGGGTAACTTTAAAGCTACACTATACCTTTCCTGGCCACGTTCATCCTCTACCTACATGCCACACCCGCTTCTCCTCTCACTGGGCTGCACTGATGAGGAGCCATCTACAAACATTGAAAATGGGTTTTTTCTTTTTTCTTTGTGCCTTTGTTCTCAGTCATTACTTTATCTGATCTGTTTCCACTCCCTCCTTTTTGTTTCAGTACAAATGGGCCCTGGGATCATTTGCTATCATAACTTGACACTCACGTTCACTTCCTTGGCACACCAGGTTATCAGCTGACATAGAGGTAGTGTTTACTCAATTTACATTAATATGTCTTCCTTGTAGCAGAAATGTCCATCCAGCAATTCTGTTTTGGCTTACTGAACCATCTTTAATCCTTCCGTCTAACAGTAATTGTATGGGTGTGTGTTCTGTCAGTATTGTAAATGGATTAAGTCCCACTATGTAGGCGAAATGTCATACTACCCAGAAGACCACAAGCAAGTGTTTTTCAGTATACCCCTGTTCTACTGGTGAGACCATGCGTGAAGCATACGCTACTGCTCTTAACTTGCCCTGCGTCTCCTGTAACAGCACTGCTGAGAGGGTGCTAACAGTTGTGGCCATCTCCAATGAGAATGGCTCAGTCGAATTGGGGTTTTTAAAGCTGGCGCAGTGGCCAATGCTTGTTTCAGGTCTGTGATGGCCTGGGCATGTTCTGATTCCCATTCCCACACCACATTCTTTTTCAGTGACTCCATTAAAGGAGCTGCTTTCGTGGAAAATCCACCAGTGTGATCCCTACTGCGTCCTACCAGCCCCAGAAAGAACCGCAGCCCTTTCAGATCACAGGGAATAACCGATTCTACACTTCACTTACCCATTTCTCCTTTTCCAGTGTCAAATAACTAACTTCTTGTTCCATCATCTGTGATTTTTTAGGGTTTACCTCTAATCCCAATGCAAGTAAAAACTGCAGTAGTTCTGTCAATAGCTGATAACGTTCCTGCTTGGTTTCGGTCTGCAGGAGCAGTTAATCTACATATTGGACCAAGCACTCGGGTTTTGAAAACCATTGTGACCCTTCTCTTAAGCATTGGTGAGACATAGATGGGGAATTATGGAACCCCTGTGGTAGGACCTTCCATGTATATCGCTGTCCCTGAAAGGTAAATGCAAACTTGTATCGACACTCTCTTCCTGGTGGGATAGACCAAAATCCATTATTTATATCTAAAACTGTGAACCATTGCGCTCTTTCATTCTGTTTTGTCCACTCTCTACGGGTTAGTTGCTACAGTGGGGCTGTTAACAGAGTTACTTTATTCAGCTCTTGATAGTCTATTGTCAACCTCCAACTACCAACTGGTTTCCTCACTGGCCATTTGGGTGAGTTATTAGTGGAGGCTACTGGCCTCAGTACCCCTCGTACCAAACTCTGTATTACCTTACCCACATCTTCCTCAGCTTTTCTTTTGGGAAATCTATATTGCTTCTGTGGTTTGGGGTCTGAACCTTGTACGCACACACTGCCATCCAACTTTCCACAATCATGCATGTACTGTGCAGATGCCCTGGAGTTCTGTGCAATAATTTGCTGCACCTTCTGATCATTGCTGGTCTCCCCAGGTTTTATCCACATTCCACCCATTGTGCAGATTCTGTCCTGAGATTCTCCTGCTGGGATCTGCATGCGGTGTATGTTATTCATGCCAGTTGGCATCTGCCAAATCATACTATTAACTGGTCAAAACAAAGCCCCGCTTTGGCCATATAATCACTCCCCAGTATATGTTCCTGCTCTCTGGATAATTCCACCAACACTAAGGTGAGGGAAACAGGTAGGGAAGTTATGGAAACTATGACGATTAAAGAGGAGGAAGTACTGGCACTTTTAAGGAATATAAAAGTGGATAAATCTCCAGATCCTGACAGGATATTCCCCAGGACCTTGAGGGAAGTTGGTGTAGAAATAGCAGGGGCTCTGACAGAAATATTTCAAATGTCATTAGAAACGGGGATTGTGCCGGAGGATCGGCATATTGCTCATGTGGTTCCATTGTTTAAAAATGGTTCTAAGAGTAAACCTAGCAATTATAGGCCTGTCAGTTTGACGTCAGTGGTGGGTAAATTAATGGAAAGTATTAGAGATGGTATATATAATTATCTGGATAGACAGGGTCTGATTAGGAACAGTCAACATGGATTTGTGCGTGGAAGGTCATGTTTGACAAATCTTATTGATTTTTTGAAGAGGTTACGAGGAAATTTGACGAGGGTAAAGCAGTGGATGTTGTCTATATGGACTTCAGTAAGGCCTTTGACAAGGTTCCACATGGAAGGTTAGTTAGGAAGGTTCAATCGTTAGGTATTAATATTGAAGTAGTAAAATGGATTCAACAGTGGCTGGATGGGAGATGCCAGAGAGTAGTGGTGGATAACTGTTTGTCAGGTTGGAGGCCGGTGACTAATCGTGTGCCTCAGGGATCTGTACTGGGTCCAATGTTGTTTGTCATATACATTAATGATCTGTATGATGGGGTGCTAAATTGGATTTGCAAGTTTGCAGATGATACTAAGGTAGGTGACGTTGTGGATAATGAAGTAGGTTTTCAAAGCTTGCAGAGAGATTTAGGCCAGTTAGAAGAGTGGGCTGAACGATGGCAGATGGAGTTTAATGCTGATAAGTGTGAGGTGCTACATTTTGGTAGGAATAATCCAAATAGGACATACATGGTAAATGGTAGGGCATTGAAGAATGCAGTAGAACAGAGTGATCTAGGAATAATGGTGTATAGTTCCCTGAAGGAACGCTGACCTTTATAAATCAGAGCATTGAGTATAGGAGTTGGGATGTAATGTTAAAATGTTAAAATTCAGCATTGGTAAGCCCGAATTAGGAGTATTGCGTACAGTTCTGGTCACCGAATTATAGGAAAGATATCAACAAAATAGAGAGAGTACAGAGATTTACTAGAATGTTACTTGGGTTTCAGCACCTAAGTTACAGGGAAAGGTTGAACAAGTTAGGTCTTTATTCTTTGGAGCGTAGAAGGTTGAGGGGGGATGATAGAGGTATTTAAAATTACGAGGGGGATAGATAGAGTTGACGTGGATAGGCTTTTTCCATTGAGAGTAGGGGAGATTCAAACAAGAGGACATGAGTTGAGAGTTGGGGGACAAAAGTTTAAGGGTAACACGAGGGGGAATTTCTTTACTCAGAGAGCGGTAGCTGAGTGGAACGAGCTTCCAGTAGAAGTGGTAGAGGCAGTTTCGGTATTGTCATTTAAAGTAAAATTGGATAGGTATATGGACAGGAAAGGAATGGAGGGTTATGGGCTGAGTGCAGGACGGTGGGACTAGGTGAGTGTAAGCGTTCAGCACGGACTAGAAGGGACGAGATGGGCCTGTTTCTGTGCTGATATTGTTATATGATTATATGGTTATACTAATGAATGTTCCAATGCTATGTCTCCTATCCTTACTTCCAACGGTATACTCACCTGTCCCACTTGTGAATGTCCTGTGAATCCACGAGGGAGGATGTTACCTTGAATCTCCCAATTTACGTTATTTATATTAGTGGTGTTGATGGTGGTTCAGAGTCTTCCAGTGTCCTATAAAAAGGTAACAGGGTGGTCTCTGACCCTACCACTCACTCAAGGTCTTCCGGTTTCACCCCACCTTGTGTCACACACCATGTTGGTGAGGCTGACACCATCACTGAAGATCAGGGTACAATTCCCTGGATGCTGGTGTCTTCACCATGTTATTTGTGGGCTCCATGGTTCTGGCCCCTGCAGGGGCAAACTATCTTGCTCTGCTCTCCCACCTCTCAGATTTGGAAATTCTCTGTTAATCAGTCCTTATTGACTACAGTTACAGCATTTAAGTACTCCATCTTCAGTTCTCCCTCTTCCTGGCCCTGGTCCATCTCCTCTACCCTTCCTTGCCCCTTGACATCATGGCGGGTAGACCCTTAGAGTGGGCCCCCTACCCTCATTTCCCCAGGAAGTTTAATAGATCCCATTATTTGGTGTTTTCCCACGTTCTGCTCACTTTCCTCAGTACCCATGACTCAGTGTGTGTGGGTTCAGAAGGATCAAACATTTCCAATGCCTTTTTTTGATTCATTGGTAGTGTGAGACACCGCTGTCGTTAACCTTCTGTCTGAGGGCTCTGGTCACAATGGTCTTAACCCAATGCTGTTCTATACACACCTTGGAACACTGATCATAAACAGGACACAAACTCAGTGGGATGCTCACCTCTCCTCTGGTAACACTTGGCTAGTGTCTACCAGACACGTCCTGATATCTTTAGCAACGTCTCCCAGCTGCTGTACTCCAAATGGAGGGCTCTATGTTATATTCTGGTTTTGATTTCCTGCCCCAACGGCCCCCTTTCTGGAAATAACTAGGGGAGTGCAGTGGCACTGTCAGCACTGCCAGTTCCTGAGCATCGTATGCTGGTGGGGGCTGGGGGGATCCTCGGGGGGAAAACGCTTCATTGTTATCATAACCGTATCGTGCCGCATCATCTGCTAAATTGCCCCAATCCTTATCTCCATATTCACTCTCCTCCCCTCTTTCAGATCAAAAGCAAGTATGTGGTCTGCAACTTGGTCCTGCAGCTTTTGTATCTGCTAAACACTTTGCATGATCTTCCGGGTGACTTTTCTTTCTGTGTACTGATTTCTGTATCACACTTACAGCTCCTTTTAAATCTCTGCAATCTTTCTTTAATCCCTCCACCTTGCTCTTAGCTAAATTGCCGTCTTCCTCCTGTTTTCTCTTTTCTTTAACCAATTTCTCACACTCCAACTGAAACTGGTTATGTGCACCAAATCCACACTCCTCTGCCCTGTAAATCAGTGACTTTTCCCTTACCCTGCCTCTTCTTGGAGCCTTTTGTTTACGTATTAGACTATCCAGCTCTCCCCTCATTTCTCACAACGTTTCCTGTTGTAATCTATCTTGCTCGGCGTCAGCTTTGTGCCAACGTTCTGTTGAATCATCAGCCAGACGGGCAACTGCTGCTGGATTCTGTAACCGTATAAATTCCCTGTCTGACAATTTCCCTTAAGCAATCTTAAAAAGAGCTTTGCCAGCGGTTTTCCCGCTGTACACATCACCAGTAGGCTGGTGTGTCCAGCATACTCCCTGTAATGTGGCCATTTCCTCAAGAATATTCCTGGAGGAGTCCACTCCAATCAAAACAGTCCAATTCCTCCGGAATTCCCTGAATTCTTCATCCTGGGTCGGTAATAACTAACTACCCAGCCCCAGATTTCTCTGTTTCTCCCCCACATGGGCCATCGCAAGTCTCTCGCTGACTCAACGAGAGATTTATCCTCAAGGCCACAACAGAGACACAAGAATTCTGTTGCAAGCATCGTCCCTTGTAGTAATGATCAGGGAGCCACAGAGAGAATCTGAATTCACCAACAAGTGCATTTATTGTCTAAACTATCAGGTACTGAACTCGTACACTAAGTACCTGTGTGCAAGTCCACTGGGTTTCCCTGACTCTCCTGAATAGTCAAGAAAGGAAAGGTGATAGCCGGGTAAAGGAGTCTACACTGCCCAAGTGATCCTCGTAGTCCTGATTCACTCACTCCATGTGCTCCACACAGAGAAGCTCACCCTTGAACCTGCAAAGGTTTATCTTCACAGTTACCGCTGATCTGCTGTTTGAATTGGGACAGGGCAGGTGACAGAAGTTTGTGTTGGGCAACACTTTTGCATCTGGTGATCATAATGCCATTAGTTTCAAAGTAAATATGGAAACAGATAGGTCTAGTCTGTGCTTCGAGATTCTAGATTGGAAAAGGCTAATTTTCGTGATAGAAATATTCTGGCAAGTCTGGTTTGGGACAGGTTGTCTTCTGGCAAAGGTGTGCTTGGTAAGTGGGAGGCCTTCAAAAGTGAAATTCTGAGAATACAAATTCTGTATGTGCTTGTTGGAATAAAGGGTAAAGATAACAGGTTTTCAGGTAGGGAACTTTGGTTTTCAAGAGATATTGAGGCTCCGGTTTGGAAAACAAAAAGAGGAGGTGCAGAGGATGTGTAGGCAGGTAGGAACAAATAAGCTGCTTAGGAAGTACAAGAAATAGAAGATTACACTTAAGAAAGAAATCAGGAGGGCTAAAAGAAGGCACGAGGTTGCTCTGGCAGACAAGGTGAGGGGGAATCCTAAGGGATTCGACAGATATGTTAAGAGCAAAAGGATTGCCAGGGACAAAGTTGGTCATCTGGAAGATCAGAATGGCAATTCATACGTGGAGATAAAAGAGATGGGAGAATTTTTTCTTGAATGGATGTTTTGAATCTGTATTTACTCAGGTGATGGACACAGAGTCGACAGAAGTGAGGCAAAGCAACATCGAGTCCGTGGACCCTGTAGACTTTACAGAAGAGTAGGTGTTGGCTGTCTTGAGGAAAATTAGGTTGATAAATCCACAGGGCCTGATAAGCTGTTCCACGGACAAGTGCAGAAATGGCAAGGGCCCTAACAGAGATATTTAAATGATCCTTAGTGACAGGAGAGGTACCAGAGAACTGGAGGATGGCTAATATTGTTCTGCTGTTTATGAAAGCCTCTAAAATTAACAGCGGAAATTATAGACTGGTGCACCCGTCATCTGAAGTGTGGAAGTTATTGGAAAGTATTCAAAGGGATCAAATATATGAGTATTTGGATAGACAAATACCGATCCAGGATAATTAGCTTGGCTTTGTATGTGGTAGGTCATGTCTAACCAATCTCATAGAGTATTTCGAGGAGGTTACCAGGAATGCTGATGAAGGCAAGACAGTGGATGCTGTCTACATGGACTTTAGCAAGGCATTGGATAAGATCCCGCATGGGAGGCTGGTCAAGAGGGTTCAGTTGCTTGGTATTCAAGGTGGATTCAAACTGGATTAGACATTGGCTCTGTGGGAGAAGCCAGAGAGTGGTAGTAGATGGTTGCCTCTCTGACTGGAGACCTGTGACTAGTGGAGTGCCACAGGGATCGGTGCTTGGTCCATTGTTCTGTGTCATCTATATCCATGACCTGGATGATAATGTGGTTAACTGGTTCAACAAAGATTTGAATGACACAAAGATTGGGGATGTGGACAGCAAGCAAGAGTATCATGTCCTGCAGCGGGATCTGGACCAACTGGAAAAATGAACTGAAAAATGGCAGATGGAATTCAATGTAGACAAGTGTGAGGTTTTGCACTTCGGTAGGACCGACCAGGGTAGATCTTATACAGTGAACGGTAGGGCACTGAGGAGTGTGATAGAACAAGGAGACCTGGGAAAAGAAGTCCATAATTTATTAAAAGTGGAGTTACAGGTTGATACAGTTGTAAAGAAAGCTTTTGCACATTGCCCTTCATAAATCAAGGTACAGAGTACAAGAGATTGGTTGTTAGGTTGAAGTTGTATATGATGTTGGTGAGGCCTAACTTGGAGTTTTGTGTACAGTTTTGGTCATGGGTAACCCTAGGTAAATTCTAAGTAAGGACATGTTTGGCACAGCTTAGTGAGCCGAAAGGCCTGTATTCTACTGTAGGCTTTCCATGTTTCTGTTTCTATGTTACCTACAGGAAAGATGTAAATAATATTGAAAGAGTACAGAGAAAATTGGTATGGATGTTGTTGGGTCTGGAGGACTTGATTTACAAGGGAATATTGAAAAGATTAGGACTTTATTCCTTGGAAGACTGACGGAAGATTTGAAAGAGGTATACAAAATTATGAGGGGAATAGATAGGGTAAATTCCCATGAGGTTGGGTGGAAGTCATGGGTTAAGGGTGAAAGGTGAAATGTTTAGGGGGAGCATGATGGGAACCTCTTTACTCAGAGGGTGGTGAGAGTTGGGAACAAGCTGCCAGTACAAGTGGTGCATGTGGGCTCGATTTCAACATTTAAGAGAAGTTTTGACAGGCGTGTGGATGGTAGGGGTCCGGGTGCAGATCAGTGGGAGTAGGCAGGTTTAACTCTTCAGTACAGTCGGTGTGGGCCAAAGGGCCTGTTTCTGTGCTGTACTTTTCTGTGACTCTATTCTCTTGTCTCCCCTCTCGCATCGGACAGAAGCTACAAAAACTTGAAAGCACATACGACGCTGCTTTTCATTCCCACTTCTTCCCCCCTCCACTCTCCACTCCGATCACTGGCTGACTCAGAGGGTTAGGGGTCACACCTGTGAAATAGGACTGGCTCAAGTGGGCATGGATCCGTTGAGCCGAATGTTTGTTTCTGCGCTGTATAACTCTACAGACATAACTTAGAGGAAAGAATGTTGAAATTGTGAAACACAAAGCAGGAAGACATGCCCACTGGCTCAGGCAGGAAACATCCCCCACTCCCAGAGGATGAAACAGGAAACAACGGGAAAGAAAGCAACAAGCTGAGCCAATATCACAGATGAATGACTGATACGGCCAGAAATCAGGTGACCTGGAGGCGTAGAATACAACATTATATCCAAAAAGGCAGCTGTGTGTGGAGATGTGCTCTACCAAGGGAGGTGTCAGCCACTCCCTCCCTCTGCTGGCCTACAGCTCACACGGGTGAGGTGTAGCCCGAATGAAGAAACAAATGATCCAAAAAGGCTGCAACGTGTCCAGATGGATGATGAAGTGCCTCCCTATAGCTTAAGAAGCTTCATTCTCTCCCTCCCAGTTCTCCCTTTATTATCACCTTCAGGGATATTTGATCTTGTATTCCAAGGTCTCTCTCTGTTTCTCGATAGCCTCCGGGGGCCAAGAATTCATAGAGAATGTCCCACCCTATTCGATATCCCAAAATGCATCACCTCACTTACTTCCGACTTCTCTGTATTTCCGAGTGGTGATGTCTGAAGAAGGACCACGGACCCTCACCGTCTGGAACATGTTACAGCCACCGGGGAGGAGGCACAGGAACCTGAAGACCCACACTCAATAATTCAGGGAAAGCTTCTTCCCCTCCACCATCGGATTTCTGAATGGTCCATCAACACTCCTTTCCTTTCCACTATTTATTTATCGATGTAATTATTGTTACAAACTATTGTGCAAACTGCACCACGGCCGTCAGAAAAGCTCTGCAACAGGTGGTCAAAAGTGCCCAACACATCATCAGCGCCAGCCTACCCGCCATCAGGGGCATATATACAGAACGGTGTTGTAAAGGGCCAGTGACGTCAGGAAGGATCCCCCGACCCAGCTCATGGACTGTTTGTCCCCACTCCCATCAGGGAGGAGGCTGAAAAACACCCAGGCCAGGACCACCAGACTCAAAAACAGTGACTTTCCCCAAGCAGTGAGGCTGATCAACACCCCCACCCAGCACACCCCCAACCACCACAACTTTATCACCTGATGTACAGACACTCCTGTGCCTAGCGTCAAATTACTGACATAAAATCTGTGTACGTAAGCTATCTATGTATTTATATTTATTGTGATCTTTATCTTGTGTTATTTTGTGTCACATTAGATATGTCTTTTTTATTTGCTTTTAATTTCTGGAAAACTGCCTGAAGAGTATTCCTGACAGTAACTGTCTGACTGGATCTGTTTCCCATCTCATGGTCCATGTGGAAACTGAACTCTCCCATTGGAACCATTGCTCCTGTTCCACAATTCCCTCATCTCGTTGCTAAAGACACTGCTCTCCCACCACAAGTATGCATCATCTCCAGAGTCACGCCCAGTTCCAGTTTGACAACATTGCTCACGCTCTCTGCATCAGTGAATTAATGCTGTTAAATATTGTGAAATCAGGTGTCCCTCATGGCAAGTACGTACTCCTGGAGTATTGTCAATCTGGCTACAATACAGAATTATCCTTTGACGCACAAACCCATGAAGAATTTTGTTTTGTTCATTTTGCCCTTTTGGAGACAGTTGCAGTTCTGGTGAAGGTTCTCCGCCGTGATGCAGGGAGGGAGTTCCGGGAGCTGGTCTCAGCGAGTGATGGTGTAATTCCACACTCACATGGGCGGCTTCATTTGCTGAGCAATTGTGAGTGGAATTGGGTTGTGAAAATCCACACTTCCGAGCTGAGAGAAAGAAGATCACTGGTGGAATAGCTGGAGATGGTTGGAACTCCTACATGATGTCCTGGGACTGGGATGACTGACAACTACCAGCATCTTCTTCAGGTAAGTTATGGTATGACTATAAGCCCTGAAGTATTCCCCTTTGATAGCCTTGAACTTCAGTTTTACCAGGCTCCATCTTGCCAGACAAGTTGATGCTGCCTTCGTGTGAAGGTCAGTCACTCTCACCACCTTGCAGGAATTCAGCTCTTTGGTCCATTTTGGATCCATCACAGGATTCCTGGCAGAACTGAAACTGCCCATCAGAGTGTAGACCACTGGGAGTAACTGCTGCTTGACCAACAGCTTCCATTAGAGTTGATAACTCTGTCTGATGCAATGAAATCAACTGGCTGAATGGCAGTAATAGGATTAGGCCGAGCCAGCATGGATTTACCAAGGGCAAGCCATGCTTGACTAATCTATTGGAGTTTTTTGAGGGTGTAACAAGGATGTTAGACAAGGGTAAGCCAGTGGATGTAGTGTACCTAGGTTTTCAGAAGGCATTCGATAAGGTGCCACATAGGAGATTGGTGAGTAAAATCAGAGCTCATGGCATTGGGGGCAGGGTTTCAACATGGATAGAAAACTGGTTGGCAGATAGAAAGCAAAGGGTAGCAGTGAATGGGTGTTTCTCAGACTGGCTGGAGGTGACTAGTGGGGTACCACAGGGCTCTGTATTGGGACCACAGCTCTTTACGATTTATGTCAACGATTTAGATGAGGGCATTGAAAACTATATCAGCAAGTTTGCTGACGATACTAAACTGGGTGGCAGTGTGACATGCGAAGAGGACGTTAGGAGAATACAGGGAGACTTGGATAGGCTGGGTGAGTGGGCAGATACTTGGCAGATGTCATTCAATGTGAATAAATGTGAAGTTATCCACTTTGGAAGCAGGAACAAGAGGGCAGAGTACTGTCTGAACGGTGTAGAGTTAGGTAAGGTAGAAATGCAAAGAGACCTAGGAGTCCTAGTTCATCAGTCAATGAAGGTGAATGAGCAAGTGCAACAGGCAGTGAAGAGGGCAAATAGAATGTTGGCCTTTATTACAAGGGGAATTGAGTACAAGAGCAAGGATGTCCTTTTGCATTTGTACAGGGCCCTGGTGAGACCACACCTGGAATATTGTGTACAGTTTTAGTCTCCAGGTTTAAGGAAGGACATTCTGGCAATTGAGGAAGTGCAGCGTAGATTCACTAGGTTGATTCCTGGGATGGCAGGGCTGTCTTATGCAGAGAGATTGGAGAGATTGGGCTTGTACACACTGGAATTGAGGAGATTGAGAGGGGATCTGATTGAAACGTTTAAGATAATTAAAGGATTTGATAGGATTGAGACAGGAAATATATTCCAGATGTTGGGTGAGTCCAGTACCAGAGGGCATGGATTGAGAATAAGAGGTCAGTTATTTAAAACAGAGTTGAGGAAAAACTTCTTCTCCCAGAGAGTTGTGGAGGTGTGGAATGCACTGCCTCGGAAGATGGTGGAGACCAATTCTCTGGATGCTTTCAAGAAGGAGCTAGATAGATATCTGATGGATAGGGGAATCAAGGGATATGGGGACAAGGCAGGGACTGGGTATTGATAGTGAATGATCAGCCATGATCTCAGAATGGCGGTGCAGACTCGAGGGGCCGAATGGTCTACTTCTGCACCTATTGTCTATTGTCTAAGATGCTTTCTATAATGGTACAGATCTCAGAAGGGAGCAGAATTATCATCTGTTCTAAAGTTCTGAGTGAACTTTAATTTTTCCTTTAGCACTGATCCCCACTGTTGGGGAGAGGCGAGGGGCAGAAGGGACGGGGTAGATGGGTCATACAGCATGGAATAAGGCCTTTCATCCATATTTACCTACATAAACAAGCCTGACTTGCCTGTGTTTGGCCCATATCACTGGAAAGCTTTTATACCCATACTGTCGAAGTGTCTTTTAAACTTTGCAATTGACTCTACCCACCTCCATAACTTCCTCTGACAACTTGTCCCATATACCCAGCTCCCCCTCTGTGAAAAACCTATCCTTTAGGTCCCTTAAAATCTTTCCTCAGTCACTTTAAATGTGTGTGATCTAGTTTAGATTCACCTACCCTGGGGAAAAGACTTATCAATGCCCCTCGTGATTTTATGTACCACTATAAGATCACTCTGCAGTCTCTGACACTCCAGGGGAAAAAGCTCCAGCCTGGCCAGTCTCTCATTATAACTCAACCGTCCAGTCCTGTTCACATCTTTGTGAATGTCCCCAGGTCAATCTCATCCTTCCTGCAGCAAGGAGACCAGATCAGTACAGGAAGGCTTTGTGTGGGGCAAGTCATGTCTCACCAACTTGAGTGAGTTTTCTGACGAGCTGATGAGGGTGATTGAAGAAGGTAGAGCTGTGGATGTTGACTACGTGGAGTTTAGTAAGGAATTTGACAAGGTACCACATGGGATGCTGGTCAAGAAGTTTCAGTCAATCTGCATTCATGATGAGATAGTAATTTGGATTAAAAATTGGCTTTGTGGGTGAAGCCAAAGAATGGTAGTAGATGTTTGCCTCTCTGACTGGAGGCCTGTGAACAGTGGAGTGCCACAGGGATCGGTGCTGGGTCCGTTCTTGTTTGACATCTGTATCAATGATAACTAGATCAGCAAACTTGCAGATGACACCAAGACTGGGGAGTAATGGACAGCGAGGAAGGCTATCATGGCTTGCAGCAGGATCTGGACCAGATGGAAAATGGGCTGAAAAATGGCAGATGGAAATTAATGCAGACAAGTACAAAGTTTTACGCTTCATTAGGATCAACCAGTGTAAGTCTTACACGAGGGGGAACTTCTTTACTCAGACAGTGGTAGCTGTGTGGAACTTTTGCCCTCTAACTCTCAACTCATATCCTCTTGTTTGAATCTCTCCCACTCTCAATGGAAAAAAAAATATCCACGTCAACTATATATAATTTTATATAATTATATATAATTTTATATATATAATTTTCTATATGTAATTTTAAATACCTCTATCAAGTCCCCCCTCAACCTTTTACACTCCAAAGAATAAAGACCTAACTTGTTCAACCTTTCCCTGTAACTTGTTGCTGAAACCCAGGTAACATTTTGGTAAATCTCCTCTGTAATCTCTCTATTTTGTTGATATCTTTCCTATAATTCGGTGACCAGAACTGTACACAATACTCCAACTTTGACCTCACGTATACCTTGTACAATTTTAACATTACATCCCAACTCCTATACTCAATGCTCTGATTTATAAAGGCCAGCATACCAAAAGCTTTCTTCACCACCCTATCCACATGAGATTCCACCTTCAGAGAACTATGCACCATTATTCCGAGATCACTCTGTTCTACTGCATTCCTCAATGCCCTACCATTTACCATGTATGTCCTATTTTGATTAGTCCTATCAAAATGTAGCACCTTACTCTTAGCAGCATGAAACTCCATCTGCCTTCTTTCAGCCCACTCTTCTAACTGGCCTAAATCTCTCTACAAGCTTTGAAAACCTATTTCATTATCCACAACACCATCTATCTTAGTATCATCTGCATACTTACTAATCCAATTTACCACCCCATCATCCAGATCATTAATGTATATGACAAACAACATTGGACCCAATACAGATTCCTGAGGCACACCACTAGTCACCGGCCTCCAACCTGACAAACAGTTATCCACCACTACTCTCTGGCATCTCCCATCCAGCCACTGTTGAATCCATTTTACTACTTCAATATTAATACCTAACGATTGAATCTTCCTAACTAACCTTCCATGTGGAACCTTGTCAAAGGCCTTACTGAAATCCATAGAAAGAACATCAACTGCTTTACTCTCGTCAACTTTTCTCGTAACCTCTTCAAAAAATTCAATAATATTTGTCAAATATGACCTTCCATGCACAAATCCATGTTGACTGTTCCTAATCAGACCTTGTCTATCCAGATAATTATATATACCATCTCTAAGTTCACTTTCCATTAATTTACCTACCACTGACGTCAAACTGACAGGCCTATAATTGCTAGGTTTACTCTTAGAACCCTTTTTAAACAGTGGAACCACATGAGCACTATGCCAATCCTCCGGCACCATCCCTGTTTCTAATGACATCTGAAATATTTCTGTCAGAGCCCCTGCTATTTCTACACTAACTTCCCTCAAGTTCCTAGGGAAAATCCTGTCAGGATCTGGAAACTTATCCATTTTTATATTCCTTAAAAGCGCCAGTACTTCTTCTTTAATCATCATAGTTTCAATAACTACCCTACTTGTTTCCCTTACCTTACACAATTCAATATCCTTCTCCTTAGTGAATACCTAAGAAAATAAATTGTTCAAAATCTCCCCCATGGAGCTTTTGGTTCCACACATAGCTGTCCACTCTGATTCACTAAGGGACCAATTTTATCCCTCACTTTCCTTTTGCTATTAATATAACTGTAGAAACCCGTTCAATTTATTTTCACCTTGCCAAAGCAACCTCGTATCTTCTTTTAGCTTTTCTAATTTCTTTCTTAAGATTCTTTTTACATTCTTTATACTCCTCGAGCACCTCTTTTACTCCATACTGCCTATATTTATTGTAGATCTCTCTCTTTTTCCAAACCAAGTTTCCAATATCCCTTGAAAACCATGGCTCTCTCAAACTTTTAACCTTTCCTTTCAACCTAACAGGAACATAAAGATTCTGTACCCTCAAAATGTCGCCTTTAAATGACCTCCATTTCTCTATTACATCCTTCCCATAAAACAAATTGTCCCAATCCACTCCTTCTAAATACTTTTGCATCACCTCAAAGTTAGCCTTTCTCCAATCAAAAATCTCAACCCTGGGTCCAGTCCTATCCTTCTTCATAATTATATTGAACCTAATGGCATTGTGATCACTGGACCCGAAGTGCTCCCCAACACATACCTCCGTCACCTGACCTATTTCATTCCCTAACAGAAGATCCAACACTGCCCCTTCTCTAGTTGATACCTCTATGTATTGCTGCAAAAATCTATCAAGCACACATTTTACAAACTCCAAACCATCCAGCCCTTTTACAGAATGGGCTTCCCAGTCTATGTGTGGAAAATTAAAATCTCCCACAATCACAACCTTGTGCTTGCTACAAATATCTGCTTTCTCCGTACAAATTTGCTCCTCCAATTCTTGCTCCCCATTAAGTGGTCTATAATACACCCTATAAGTGTTACTACACCTTTCCCATTCCTCAGTTCCACCCAAATAGTCTCCTTAGACGAGC
This sequence comes from Hypanus sabinus, assembly GCF_030144855.1. Taxonomy (NCBI): domain Eukaryota; kingdom Metazoa; phylum Chordata; class Chondrichthyes; order Myliobatiformes; family Dasyatidae; genus Hypanus; species Hypanus sabinus. The sequence continues at coordinate 468,046 of NW_026779048.1, read as the reverse complement.
CCTCTAATCTATCCTGCCAAAGCACCCCTGTAATATTTTCTCTGACAAGCAATGCAACACCTCCTCCTCTTGTCCCTCTGATTCTATCACACCTGAAGCAACGAAATCCAGGAATAATTAATTGCCAATCACACCCCTCCTGCAACCATGTTTCACTGATAGCTACAACATTTTCCATGTTCTGTAGACGATACTTCGACTGTCGTCCCAGCAGCTGTAACCTGGCATCTCAGTTCCTGTACTCAGCGATCCGACTGATGAAAGCAAGCATGCAAACACATTCTTCACCACCCTGACTCCCTGCTTGCCCTCTACTTGTATATATTTGTACCCTTAGTTGTTCTATGAGCCTCTCCAGGGCACTGTGCAATTCCTGTCCTGAATTAATTTAGTAAAATTCATCACTTCTCATTTGTCCTATTTCAATTCCAACTCCCAATCATTGCCCCAATTTTTTAAATTCACATCTAGTGAAGTTACAGTGCCACACAACTTTTGTCTGCACAAGGACTGTGTGGGAGTCACTCTTCCAATGGTATGGGCATGATGAACAGATGCCCCTGGAAGAGTACACACCATGGATTGGCATGGATGAGGGCAAGTATGTTTCTCCCTCAGTCAGGACGTCCAGCAGTCGTATCCTTCAGGACTTCTCCAGCCTAGTGGTCCTACCAGAGCCGCCTGTCTGATGGACATTGACATCTCACCCAGCGTACATTCAGTGACCTTGCTACTTTCAGCGTTTCTTCAGTGTGGTTCAACATGGAGGAACAGAACGAAGACAGTCAATAGATCACGAGGGGCTTTTGACCTGATGCCACGAGACCTCATGGATTCCAATGTTAATACTGAGCATTCCCATGGCTATTCACTCCTGCTCACACCTTGCTGTATCTCCGCCCACCCAGGGTTTCATAGAGTTTTACAACATGGGAACAGGCCATTCAGCCCAACTGGCCCATGCCAATCAAAATGCCCCATCCATGCTAGCCCATTTGCCATTTTTTGACCCATAACCCTCTTAACCATTCCTATCCATGTGCTGTGCCTGTCCAAATGTCTTTAAAAGCTGTTGTTCTTCCTTCCTCAGCCACTTCCTCCAATGTCCCATCCTTTGGGGTCTCCGCCTGAAACATCAAATCTTTACTCATTACCATAGATGTTGCTGAGTTCCTCCAGTTTTTCTGTGTGTTACTTTGGATTTCCAGCATTTGTAGAATTTCTTGTATTTGTGTAAAATAATTGTTGCTCAAGATCATCTTAAAGATTGCTAAGATCATGCATCTGAGACTGGTTTTCAGTTGTCTGAGCTCAGTGTCAGACGTGGGAGGTCCTGGAGACTCCCAGCCTCCCCAATGGCCATATCTGCACCAGGTGCATCAAATTGCAGCTCCTTAAGGAACTGGAGATGCAGCTCGATGACCTTCGTCTGGTCAGGGAGAGTGAGGAGGTGATAGAAAGGAGCTACAGGCAGATGGTCACCCTGGGACCACAGGAGACAGAGAAGTGGGTCACAGTCAGGAGAGGGAAGGGCAAGAGTCAGATAGTAGGGAGTACACCAGTGGCAGTTCCCCTCCACAATAAGGCCTCCTGTTTGAGTACTGTTGGGGGAGACAGCCTACCTGGGGGGAGCAACAGTGGCCGTGCCTCCAGCACAGAAGGCTGGGGAAAAGAAGAGGAAATCAGTAGTGATAGAGGACTCTATAGTTAGGGGGTCAGATAGGCGATTCTCTGGATGCAGGAAAGAAACTCAGATGGTAGTTTACCTCCCAGGCGCCAGGGTCCTGGATGCTTCTGATCACGTCCACGATATCTTGAAATAGAAAGGAGAACACCCAAATGTTGTGGTGCAAATTAGTACCAATAACATAGGTAAGAAAGGGAGGCGGTGCTGAAAAAAGACTACAGAGAGTTAGAAAAGAAGTTGAGAAGCAGTACCTCAAAGGTAGTAATCTCGGGATTACTGCCTGTGCCACATGACAGGAGTAGAATGAGGTGGAGGATAAATGCGTGGCTGAGGGATTGGAGCAGGGGACAGGGATTCAGATTTCTGGATCATTAGGACCTTTTTTGGGGCAGGTGTGACCTGTACATAGAGGACGAGTTGCACTTGAATCCCAGGGGTCCAATATCCTGGTGGAGAGGTTTGCTAAGGCTACAGGGGAGAGTTTAAACTAGAATCGTTGGGGGGTGGGAACTGAATTGAAGAGACTGGGGAAAAGGAGGTTAGCTCACAAATAGAGAAAGCTTGTAGACAGTGTGAGAGAGAGGATAGGCAGGTGATAGAGAAGGGATGTGCTCTGTTGATCAGAGATAGTGTCACAGCTGCAGAAAAGGAGGAAGTCATGGAGGGATTGTCTCCGGAGTCTCTGTGGTGGAAGTTAGGACCAGAAAGGGGTCAATAACTCTACTGGGTGTTTTTTATAGACCAGCCAACAGTAACAAAGACATCGGGGAGCAGATAGGGAGACAGATTCTGGAAAGGAGTAATAATAACAGGGTTGTCATGATGGAAGATTTTAATTTTCCAAATATTGATTGGTATCTCCTTAGAGTGAGGGGTTTAGATGGGGTGGAGTTTGTTAGGTGTGTTCAGGAAGGTTTCTTGACACAACGTGTAGATAAGCCTACAAGAGGAGAGACTGTACTTGATCTGGTATTGGGAAATGAACCTGGTCAAGAGTCTCTCAGTGAGAGAGCATTTTGGAGATAGAGATCACAATTCTATCTCCTTTACCATAGCATTGAAGAGGATATGAACAGACAAGTTAGGAAAATGTTTAATTAGAGCATGGGGAAATATGAGGCTAGCAGACAGGAACTCAGAAAGATAGAAAACCTACAGCAGAATACAGGCCCTTTGGCCCACAAAGTTGTGCCGAACATGTCCCTACCTTAGAAATTACTAGGCTTACCTATAGCTCTCTATTTTTCTAAGCTTCATGTACCTATCTAAAAGTCTCTTAAAAGATCCTATCATATCCACCTCCACCACCATTGTTGGCAGCCCATTCCACACACTCACCACTCTTTGAGTAAAGAACTTACCCCTGACATCTCCCCTGTACCCACTCCCCAGCACCTTAAACCTGTGTCATCTTGTGGCAATCATTTCAGCCCTGGGAAAAAGCCTCTGACTATCCACACAACCATTGCCTCTCATCACCTTAAACACCTCTGTCAGGTCACCTCTCATCCTCTGTCGCTCCGAGGAGAAAAGGCCGAGTTCACTCAACCTATTCTCATAAGGCATGCTCCCCAATCCAGGCAACATCCTTGTAAATCTCCTCTGCACCCTCTCTATGGCTTCCACATCCTTCCTGTAGTGAGGCGACCAGAACTGAGCACAGTAATCCAAGTGGGGTCTGACCAGGGTCCTATATAGCTGCAACATTACCTCTTGGCTCCGAAATTCAATCCCACGATTGATGAAGGCCAATACACCGTACGCCTTCTTAACTACAGAGTCAACCTGCGCAGCTGCTTTGAGTGTCCTATGGACTTGGACCCCAAGATCCAAATTTCATCCAGGTGTTTATAAAAATCATAAAGAGGAGGGGTTCCAGAACAGATCCCTGAGGAACACCACTGGTCACCGACCTCCATGCAGAATACTAACCATCTACTACCACACTTTGTCTTCTGTGGGCCAATTCTGGATCCACAAAGCAAGGTCTCCCTGGATCCCATGCCTCCTTACTTTCTGAATGAGTGTTGCATGGGGAACCTTATCAAATGGCTTATTGAAATCCATCTACTCTACATCCACTGCTCTACCTTCATCAATGTGTTTTGTTATTTCCTCAAATAATTCACTCAAGCTCGTACGGCATGACCTGTCCTTGGCAAAGCCATGCTGGCTATCCCTAATCAAATTATGACTCTCCAAATGCTCATAGATCCTGCCTCTCAGGATCTTCTCCAACAACATGCCCACCTCTGAAGTCAGACTCACTGGTCTATAATTTCCTGGGCTATCTCTACTCCCTTTCTGGAACAAGGGAACAACATTTGCAACCTTCCAATCCTCTGGTACTTCTCCTATCCCTATTGATGATTAAGATCATTGCCAGAGGCTCAGCAATCTCCTCCCTCACTTTGCATAGTTGGCTGCAGTATATCTCATCCAGTATTAGTGACTTATCTATCTTATTGCTTTTCAAAAGCTCCAGCAGATTCCCTTTTTTAATGTCTATATGCTCAAGCGTTTCAGTCTGCTGTAAGTCATCTCCACAATTGCCAAGGTCTTTTTCCCTGGCGAATACTGAAGCAAAGTATTCATTAGGTTTCACCTTTACCTCCTCCATCTCCATGCACGTTTCCACTATCGCACCTGATTGGTCCTATTCTCACTTCCCCCAAAAGCTCTCCCACTGAGAGATCTGACACGTGACCAGGTTCTTTTCCCAATACCAGCTCAAGTACAGCCTCTCCTTTTGTAGGCTTATTGTGTTAAGAAGCCTTCCTGAACACACCTAACAAACTCTGCAATATCTAAATCCCTTGCTCTCGGGAGATCCCAATCAATGTTAGGAATGTTAAAATCTCCCATCACAACAACCCTATTATTGTTGCACCGTTCCAGAATCTGCCTCCCTGTCTGCTCCTCATTGTGTCTCTTACTATTGGGGGGGGATCTATAAAACCACCCAGTAGAGTTATTGCCCCTTTCTTGTTTCTGATTTCCACCCATACTGACTCAGTAGGCCATCCATGACTTCCTCTTTTTCTGCAGTCCTGACACTATCTCTGATTAACAATGCCAAGCCTCCAGCTCTTTCACCTCCCTCTCTGTTCTTTTTAAAGCCTGGCACACTTAGCAGCCATTCCTGCCCCCTGAGACATCCAAGTCTCTGTAACAGCCGCAACATCATAGTCCCACGTATTGATCCCTGTTCTAAGTTCATCTGCCTTGTTTATGATGCTCCTTGCATTAAGATAGACACATCTCAAACCATCAGGCTGAGTGCATCTTTGCTCTAACATCTGCTTCTCCTTCCTCACAAACTCCCGACAAACTGTCTCTACTTGTGCTCCAATCTCCCTCTTCAGTTCAGTTCCCACCACCCCCCCCCAGCAATTCTACTTTAAACTCCCCCCAGTAGCCTTAGCAAACCTCACTGCCAGGGTGTTGGATCTCCTCGGATTCAGTACAGCCTGTCATTTTTGTACAGATCACACCTGCCCCAGAAGAGGTCCCAACGATCCAAAATTCTGAATCCCTGCCCCCTGCTCCAACCCCTCAGCCACATATTTTTCCTCCACCTCATTCTATTCCTAAACTCACTGTCGCGTGGCACAGGCATCCCGAGATTACTACCCTTGAGGTCCTGCTTCTCCACTTCCTTCCTAACTCTCTGTAGTCTGCTTTCAGGACCTCCTCCCTTTTCCTATCTTCTCCCTGACCTGTATGAAGCTCATTCTCTTTTCAAATCGATTTGTCTGCTGCTAATGTGCCAAGCTCCGTGAAACACTCCTTTTTTTAAATTTTTCTCCCCAACCTGTGTGAAGCCCACTCTCTCTTTGAAAATTTCATCAATGCTGATCCAATTTTCCTTTCAGCCCGTCTTCTGCCTTCTCCCCGTATCCCTTCATACCCTGACCAATGAAGAATCTATTAACCTCTGCCTTAAATATAACCAATGATGGCCGCCACAGCAATTCCAGATTCTCCATTCTCTGGCTAAAGAAATTCCTCCTCGTATCCATTCTGAGGCTGTGTCCTCTGGTCTTAGCCTCTCCCATCACAGGAAACATCCTCTCTACACTCACTCTATCAAGGCCTTTCTCCATTAGATAGGGTAAGCAGTTGGAGCTGGAACTGGATGAACTCCAGATCATTTGGGAGGCTGAGGGGGTGATAGATTGGACATGTAGAGAGACAGTTACATCCAAGGTGGAGGACACAGGGAAAGGAGTTAAGGAGCCAGTGCAGAGCACCCCTGTGGCCATCTCCCTCAACAACAGGTAGATCACATTTGATACATCTCGGGAGGGTTGACCTAACAGAGGAAAATCACTGTTTCTGAATCTCTGGCACTGAGTCTGTCTCTGTGATTCAGAGGGAATGGGGAGAAGAGGCACGCTGTGGTGATAGGGGACTCATTAGTTTGGAGAACAGACAAGAGATTCCGTGGGTGAGAACAAGATTCCAGGATGGTATGTTGCCTCCCGAGTGCCAGGGTCCAGGATATCTCAGATTGGGTCCTCAGAATTCCATAGAACCATAGAACACCACAGCAGAGAAAACAGGTCATTCGGCCTTTCTAGTCTGTGCTGAAACTTCATAAGTGAACAGTCAGAGTGATGAGGTTCTGCACAGGGAGTTTGGTGCTGAGTTAAAGGGCAGGACCTCCAGGGTTGTGATCTCAGGATTGCTACGCATGCCACGTGCTAATGAGGCCAAAGAGTTGGTGTAGGAAGGAGGCCATTAGCTCTTTAGATCTTTGGGTTCTCTTTCAGGGAAGGTGGAACCTGTACAGAAGGGAGAGTTTGCACCTGAACTGGAGGGGGACTAATATCTTAGCAATAAAAGGAGGACATTTACATTAAATTCAGAATAGAGTAGATATGGGAAGGAGTAGGGGAGTAAAGCAGAAGGAGCAAGTAATTATAAGTAGACTGAGTATTGGGCACAGCAACCTTAATGGTACTCTGGCCATCATAAATAAACATCCGACAGGTTTTTGCGATCTATGTCAGGAGACTGAAGCAGTAGAGCATATCCTTATTTCATGCAGGAAATTTGCACAGGAAAGACAACAAAAGCTAAACAATTACGCAAAATAGGACTAGTAGAGAACAGTGTTAAAGGTTTATTGGAACGTGGGGAGAGTGATCAGGGGAGGAAATGGTTGTTAGGTGTTTTAAGGGCGACGGAACTGGAAAGGCGGATTTAGGCAGTCAAGTGAATGGACAACGAGGGACAATAGATCCTGAAGATGGCAGTAATGCAACAGTGTGAATGCCAACTGCCGTAAAAACTCAAGGAAGAAGAAGAAGAAGATCTTAGCGAGAAGGTTTGCTAAAGCTGCACAGTGGGGTTTAAACTAGAGTTGCAGCGTGCCAGAACAGTTAGTGGAGACAGGTGTAGGTGAGACCTCAGACAAAGTTAGGAATCAAAAAGTTGAGCATGGTGCGACTAGTTTCCTGAGCCACGTATATTTCTATGTAAGAAGTATCGTAGAAAAGGCAGATAACCACGCTGAAGATGAGGTAGGTGGTTTACAAAGGAAGGCAAGGTGTAGGGAGGAGAGGCTGGTGATAGGCCAAAATCACAGATAACAGGACGAGTTGCAATGTAAAAGACAGACAAAATCGAAAAGGATGAATACAGAACTGAAGGTGTTATATTTGAATACACGCAATATATGGGATAAGGTATATGAACTTGTAGCATAGTTACATATTGTGTGTTACGTACTCGTGACACGTGACAGTGGTACCCTAGTCACGTGACTGGGATTGAAGCTATACGGGACTTGAGGTAATGGTCTTGTGATGGTGGAGTAACGTCAATTTCCCGCCAGTAGAGGTCATGTGACAGGTTTTTTTTACAGGGTATAAAAGGAGGACCCCTCCCTGTGAGGAGGGGCAGTTCGTGGCTGAATTTGCCATGTTGACTTCATGCCACTGCGTGATTTAATGTTATGATGCAGTTTAGTTGAAAGATGAAGTTTTATCTAATGCCTAAAGTTTAAAAGGTCATTGCCAGCAGTTTCTTTACAATACTGCTGGTTGAGATTCAGTGGAGAGTGAAGATCGGAGTTCGGGAGTTAAAAGATCAAGGAGAATCGATTTCGACGGTGAAACAGGTTCGACCTTGTTTAATCCTTATTTGGAAGGAATTCGTTGACTGTTCTCGTGTTAATCTTTGCAAAATAGCAGAAAGGATTGGGAATAGTTCTGTCAAGGAATGGTCAGTGCCTTTAAGCCGTTTCGTTTCGTAAATTCTTCATGGGAAAAAGTTCAATCTTTGGAACCGAAGCAACACGACGTGAAAGAGAATTTAAATCATCTTAAAAAGTCTCTCCTTTTAAATGGACTGTGAGCATTTTGAACTTTTGGCAATACTACTTTGAAGAACTGTTTTTGCAACATCGCTTTAAGAACTGTTTAAGCTTAATTACTTTAAGAACTGTTTAAGCTGCCACACAGCAGCTGATTTCCAGTTACGTTAGTGTTTTGTTTACTTTTGGGGGGGTTTGTTTTCAGTGTTTAATAAAAGTGTTATTTGTTATAAAAACCCCTGCCTAACTCATATATTTATTGTTGCCTGAATCCGTAACATGAATATGGGGGCTGTGTCCGGATTGGATCATTTGAGTTTAAATGCTTGTTGAATTTTGAATCGGTGTTTTGGAAATGGGGAATACTCGATTCTTTTGTTTGATTGGCTTGTGTGTGGTATTTGGCAACAATGATTATTGATGAGTTTCTGGTTTCGCCAGGCACGGAGTTATTAGCGAAGGTGAAAAAAACTGAGGTATCTGAGATAGCTAGTAAATTGCAACTTAAAGGTATTTTGCAGACTACATCTAAGGCTGTAATACAGAGAAAAATTGCGTCACACTATGTGGATTTGGGTGTTTTTGATGAATCGATTTTAGAGTCGTTTCCAATAAGTAATCTGGAGATGCAGTTGCAAATCGAACAAATGAAGTTGGAGCATTGTAGGTTAGAAGCTGATCAGATAAAAAGGGAATTTGATTATGCATTGGCGGAATTAAGGTCTGGGCATCAGTCTACTGGTTCTAGTAAACCGTTTGTTGCTAGTCAAGAAATTAAATTGGTCCTTCCATTTAGTGAAACAGAAGTGGAAAGATATTTCCAACATTTTGAAACTATTGCTTGGATGTCAGAGTGGCCGAAAGATAAATGGTCAGAGTTGTTACAGAGTGTAATTAAAGGCAAAGCACAACAAGTTTACACAGCTTTAACTGCTGCACAAGCACTTGATTATGATATTGTGAAAATGCATATTTTAAAGTCATATGAATTAGTCCCAGAAGCCTATAGAGAAAGATTCAGAAGTTTGAAGAAGTCTGTGGAAAAGACTTATGTGGAATTTGCCTATGATAAAGCTATGTGTTTTGAGAGATGGGTTTCTTCTAAAAATGTAAATGGGGACCATGATACATTGAAAGAGCTGATTTTAATGGAGGAATTTAAAAGAAGCATTCCTGTTGAAGTAAGGACCTACTTAAATGAGAGGGATACTGATACATTGCAGGACTGTGTTAGATTAGCTGATGAGTATGTTTTAATCCATAAGAATAAGATGTTAATGAGAAAGGTAAGGAGGAAGGAAAACCTGTGAAGGAAAGACAATTTGGTCTTATTTGTAACTATTGTAAGAAGCCTGGCCATATAATAGCTAACTGTTTCAGATTGAAAAAGAAAGAGAAGGAAGCAGTTCCAGATGCTTGTGTGCAACATACTGAAACACCTGTAAAGTTACAGGGTTTGATGAACACAAATGAGGTTTTGTTAGAGTCTGACCAAGTTAAAAAGGGTTATGATCACTTTATAACTGAAGGGTTTGTATCCTTGAAAGAAGGATCTACTCTGGTGCCAATAAAAATCCTTAGGGATACTGGATCTTCTCAATCACTGATGTTAGACAGTGTATTGAAGTTTAATGAAGAGTCTGATACTGGTGAGGTAAATTATATAAGAGATTTTGGGAGTGATTTTATGCCTGTGCATTTACATAAAGTAAATTTAAAGTCAGGGTTAGTTACAGGATTTGTTAAAGTAGGATTACAGCATAGCTTACCTGTGAAGGGTATTTCTTTATTGTTAGGTAATGACTTGGCAGGTGGACAAGTTTTTCCTGAAGTGCATTTGACAATGGAGTCAAAGGAACCAGAGTTGAATTCTAACACAGATTCTTCCTGTGTTGTGACTAGAGCTATGGCTAAAAAGATTGATGCACAGAATGAGGTTGTTACTCAGGCCTGTTCAACTCAGGATTCGAGTTTTGAGGATGTGTCAGAGACTTTCTTACCTTCATTGTTTGAACAAGATTCTTGGAGTAAGTCTGACTATGAAGATTTATCTCTGTCTCGGAAGGAGGTGATAGCAGAACAGAATAGAGACCCTGAGATTATAAAATTAAGAGAACAAGCTTTACTAGATAGTGAAATTGAGAAGGTGCCAGTAGGATATTACTTGGAAAAAGGAGTGTTGATGAGGAAGTGGAGATCACCTACAATTCCTGCAAGTGAGGATTGGAATGTTGTTTACCAGGTAGTTGTCTCTAAAGTTTATCGAAATGAGATTTTGACTTTAGCTCATAGTGTGCCTTTAGGTTGACATCAAGAGGTAAGGAAAACTGTGGACAAGATTTTAAAACATTTTTACTGGCCTGGTTTAAGAAAAGATGTGGCGATGTTTTGTAAAACGTGCCATACTTGTCAAATTGTGGGTAAACCAAATCAGGTTACACCAGTAGCTCCATTACAACCTATTCCAGCATTTGGTGAACCATTTTCTAAAGTTATTATAGATTGTGTTGGTCCATTACCAAAGACAAAAACTGGTTAACAGTATTTGTTGACTATCGTGTACTTCGTCTAGGTTTCCAGAGGCAGTACCACTAAGGAATATAAAAGCTAAAACTGTGACAAAGGCCCTTATAAAATTCTTTACTTATTTTGGATTACCTAAGGAAATACAAACTGATCAAGGCAGTAATTTTATGTCTGGATTGTTTCAACAGATAGTTTATAAATTGGGAGCTAAACAAATCACTTTGTCTGCATACCATCCAGAATCGCGAGGTGCCTTGCAGAGGTTTCATTCTACCCTCAAGAATATGATTAAGACATATTGTGTGGAAAATGAAAGTGATTGGAATGAGGGTATAAGCTTACTTTTATTTGCAGTAAGGGAATCAGTACAGGATCTTTAGGTTTCAGTCCATTTGACCTTGTGTTTGGGCATAGAGTTAGAGGACCTTTAGTTTTATTAAAAGAACAGTGGATTAGTAAGGAAATACACACTAATTTGTTGGACTATGTTTTGAAATTTAAGGAGAATTTTGAGTTGGTATCGGCCCTTACCTCCCTGGTGAATAATTGGCAAAATGCATCAATGGAGAGTCGCAGTTATAGGCTGAGAATGTTCTTGGGAATGAAGTCCACTCCCGAGGGGGAAGAGGAATATGGGACTTGGATGGAGCAGACCTCTCGGATGCTGGATGAGTGGCAGTACTCTGACAATGTGAAAAGACAGCAACTGGTAGAGAGTCTGAGAGGGCCGACTGATGACGTGACATCCATAACCACCCAGAATCCACTGGCTACTTCCGTGGGCTACATGCAAATACTAGAACATGGTTTTGGTGTGAAGGAAACCTGGTGCAACTTATGATGGTGTTTAGGAGGATGTTTCAGGAGAAGGGGAAGAAACTTTCCACCTACATTTTTCAGCTAGAGAAACAGCCGAATTACTTGTGGCCACCCAAACGGCTGAGATGAATCAGTTGAGAACGGACCAAGTGGTGAAAGACGCAGAATCACAGGACATGATTGCTTGTGGTATTCAAATGTCTCGTAAGACGTGCCCCCCTCCCTCGTTTGTTGAGCTGATCGGAGGGTAAGGGAGGAGGAAAATGTGATGAAGGAGGGGGACATCTCCATCAACAGGGTACAGTCCTCAGTAGTAGTCCCCGTTGCTGCAGAGACCCCTGATATCCCACACCCAGGGGTGTTAAAGAAGTTTGTGACAGAGTTTAGAACTGAGGCATCCCGGTTGTTATTGGCCACCATGCATGAAGAAGCCAACAGGGAGCCAGACCCACTGAGGGGACGTACGAAGCAGAGGGCTGCTGTTGGACGGGTCCCTTGAGAAGGGGAGCGGCCGGTATTGTCTGTTACAACTGTGGTGAGGAGCGACACTTCAGGTGGGAGTGTGAAGGATGGGAAAATCTTTGGAAAGTGAACCCACAGGTGCTTAAACAGAAAGGAAATTCGGGAAACCTTAAAGAGACCCAGTGAGGGAACAGCCTGGCGTCTCGGGGGGTGGGGGAGGGGAACACTTTCTAATCGATGTACCAAGGAAAGCACTGAAGCAAAAAAACCCTATTCCTGAGGGTTTAGTGAGGCCAAACTCCAGTGTATCGTATGGATAGGTGGTATTTATGATAGAGCCATACTTGACAGGGTCGCAGGTTACTGTGCTGTGCCGTCCATTTTACAACTGGGATTTGATGTATTCACCATTGATGCCACTCAGTGCATTAGAGATCTGGGATCTCAGTACACATGACTATCCGTACGATGGTTATTTGTCATTGAAGCTGGAGTTTTCAGAGGCAGATGTGGGAGTAGCTGAGGTCCTTGATACTTTAGCGTTGGTTTGTCCAGACCTGGTCGAGAAGGGTGAAGCTTCAATTCTCGTGGGGATGAACACTCCTATTGTGAAGAGGCTGGTGGGAGCCTGCAAGGAGAGAGTTGAAGAGAGCTTTCTGAAAGCACCGTCCATTCACCTTGTGTTCCGAGCTGCTTCTGAGGAAGTGCGTGGCCACATCAGACTGGATAATGAGCACAAACGAGGGACTGTGTGGTAGACGCAGTCCAAACAAGTCACATTATAGCCTGGGGAAGTAGCTAGAGTGACGGGAAAGCCCAAATCTCCCAGAGTGCCTGATGACGAGGCCCTCTTGGTGGATACTCTGGAAGACCACAAAGAGGAGTCGTGCTCACCTGCTGGGCACTGATCAGGCCCAAACTGAAGAAGCCGTCAGTTGTACAGGTGAACAGGATGACAGTCATTGTCAGAAACGCCTTGGAGAGGGATGTTACCCTCAGGCAGGGAATGTCAATGGAACACCTTGTTCTGGTGATGGTAATGTGTAGTCTTCCTGTGGGAAAATCTGGAGAAACCCTGGGGCCAAGTCACTCAACTCTAGGGACTGCCCGATACCTGGAGGTTGGAAGAGGAGATTGTCAGAAGATGTTGAAGCTCCAAGCTGCCTTTACCACCGATGAGTTTGATGTGGGTTGTTCCAAGACTATGCACCACACCATCTGAGTGACAGAGGACCCTCGTTCAGAGAAAGGTCTCGGTGACTGGCTCCCGCCAAGGTGGAGGACATTCGACAGCATCTGCGGAAGCTGAAGGAAGTTGGAACTATCACTGAGTCCAGAAACCCCTATGCGTCTCCAATAGTGGTGGTGAGGAAGAATAATGGGAGGGTACGGGTGTGTGTGGACTATCGGACTCTGAACAGGTGTACAGTCTCCGCCCAGTATACTGTTCCGCGGATCGAGGATGCGCTGGCCTGCCTGTGTGGAGTGGAGTGGTTCAGTGTTCTGGACCTAGGGAGTGGGTATTATCTGATACCCACGAGTGAGGCTGACAAGGAGAAGGTGGCACTATGTCCATTGGATTCTTTCAGTTTGAAAGGATGCCCCAGGGTATATCAGAGCCAGTGTGAGATGGAGAAACTGTTGGGAATATGAGCTTGCTTGAGGTGCTGGTGTACCTGGATGATCTCATAGTGTTCGGGCCCACCCTGGAAGAGCACAGGGCAAGACTACTGAAGGTGTTAGGCTACTTGAGAGCTGAAGGGTTAAAACTGTCCCTGGACAAGTGCCAGTTCTGCAAGACGTCTGTCAACTATGCCAGGAACATAGTCTCATGGGTTGGATCTGTCTAAGCTAGAGGCGGTGATCACATGGCCAAGGCCCGAGACTGTGAGCACCCTACCCTCATTCCTTGGACTCTGTGGCTGTTACCGGAGGTCTATGAAGGGCCACTCTAAAGTGAGTCACCCTTTGAATCAGCTTCTGTGTGGTTACCCTCCCTTGGGGAAGAGAGAGAGGAGGATGAAAGGAAAAGGTGGTAAAGATTATCTTAGCCTTCGGAGCCATTTGAAAGCAAGATGGGATGTGGAATGTGACGGGGCCTTTCAGTTGCTGAAGGGGCTGCTGACGAAGGTACATTTGCAAAGTGACTATATGGTGCCACGTTTGAGGTGAGGATGGAAAACAATCCATTGACTTGTAATCTGTCCTTGGCGAAATTGAAACTGGATGCCACAGGCCATTGGCGGTTGGTGGCATTCTCTACCAATGTTTTCAGTCTGAAATACCGGCCAGGGAGCTGGAACACTGATGCTGATGTGTTGTCCTGATGTGCACATGAAGAGCTGGACAGGGACAGAGAGGAGAACTTTTCTGCCCCTGTCACGTGCCAGTTTTCCATCACGGGGAAGCCAGAGGCACGATGAGGGCAGAATCGAGTGGTGGATCATTTGGGAGCTTCTGGTTGTGCCATTCTACAAGCTTACTGTAGCTTAACTGGGTAAGGGCTAACTTTGAAGGGATGAGGCAGGAACTAGCGAGAGTAGATTGGAAACAAATGTTCAAAGGGGAAAGCACAGAAGTAATGTGGGAGAAGTTTAGGGACCACTTGAGCTGGGTTCAGGATAGGTTTGTCCCACTGAGGCAAGGAAAAAATGATAAGAAAAGGGAACCTTGGCTGACAAAACACGTGAGGCAACTCGTCAAGAGGAAAAAGGAAGCATATGTTAGATATAAGAAGCAGGAAGTAGGAGGGGCTTATGAGAAATATAGGGTAGCCAGGAAGGAGCTAAAGAAAGGACTTAGGAGAGCTCAAAGGGGGCATGAGAAGGCCTTGGCATGTAGGATTAAGGAGAACCCCAAGGCGTTCTATGCCTATGTGAAGAATAGGAGGATGACGAGAACGAAGGTGGGACCGCTAAAGTATAAAGAGGGCAACATGTGCCTGGAGGCAGAAGAGGTTGGGGAGGTCCTAAATGAATACTTTGCTTCAGTATTCACAAGTGAAAAGGATCTTGATCAGGATGAGGTCGAAGTTGAGTGGGCCTGTGTGCTGGACAATGTGGAGATTAAGGAAGAAGAAGTGCTGGATCTTCTTAAAAATATTAAGATTAATAAATCCAAAGGGCCGGATATGATACACCGCAGGTTGTTGTGGTAATTGAGAGAAGAGATCGCAGGAGCGTTAGCTATGATCTTTGAATCCTCTTTGGCTGCAGGGGAAGTGCCGGAGGACTGGAGAATGGCAAATGTAATTCCCTTGTTTAAAAAAGGTAATAGGGAGAAACCTGGGAACTATAGACCGGTGAGTCTTACGTTGGTGGTCTGCAAACTACTGGAAAGGATTCTTAAGGATAGGATCTGTGAACATTTGGAGAAGTACAGTCTACTCATGAATAGTCAACATGGCTTTGTGAAGGGAAGATCGTGCCTCACGAGCCTGATTGAGTTTTTAGAAGAGGTAACAAAAGAAATTGATAAGGATAGGGCAGTGGATGTGGTCTACTTGGACTTTAGCAAAGAATTTGACAAGGTCCCTCATGAGAGACACATCCAGAAAGTTATGAGGCATGGGATAAGTGGAACTTGGCCTGTTTGGGTAAAAAATTGGCTTAAAGGAAGAAAGCAGAGGGTGGTTGTGGAAGGAAAGTATTCTGCCTGGAGGTCAGTGACTAGTGGAGTGCCACAAGGATCTGTCCTGGGACCCCTGCTATTTGTGATTTTTATAAATGACCTGGATGAAGAGGAGGAAGGATGGGTAAGTTTGCGGATGACACGATGATTGGAGGAGTTGTGGATGGAGCTGTAGGTGGTCCAAGGTTACAAGAGGATATAGACAGGCTGCAGAGTTGGGCAGAAAAATGGCAGATGGAGTTCAGTCCGGACAAGTGTGAGGTGATGCATTTTGGAAGGACAAACCAGAAGACTGAGTACAGGATTAATGGTCAGTTACTTAAGAGTGTGGATGAACAAAGGGACCTTGGGGTTCAAACCATACATCCCTCAGGGTCGCTGCACAGGTTGATAGGGTAGTTAAGAAGGCCTATGGAACGCTAGGCTTTATTAACAGGGGGACTGAGTTCAAGAATAGAGAGGTCATGTTGCAACTCTACAAATCTCTGGTGAGACTGTACTTCGAGTATTGTGTTCAATTCTGGTCACCTCATTATAGGAAGGATGTGGAATCTATGGAGAGGGTGCAGAGGAGATTTACCCGGATGTTGCCTGGATTGGAGAACAAGTCATATGAAGCAAGGCCTGTGCCCTCTTGTCCTACGCTTCCTGATCATGGGAAACATCCTTTCCACATCTACCCTGTCTTGGCCTTTCAACATTCAAAAGGTTTCAATGAGATCTCCCCTCATCATTCTAAATTCCAGTGAGTACAGACCCAGAACCATCAAACATTCCTGATATGATAATCCTTTCATTCCTGGAATCATCCTTGTGAACTTCCTTTGTTTAGGAAATAGTCTGAATATTTATTTCTACCACTGAAGAGTGTGACCATGCATTTTCCAACATTGTATTTCATTTGCCACTTTCTTGCCCATTCTCTTAATCTGTCCAAGTCCTCCTGCATCCTACCTGTTTTCTCAACACCACTTGCCCCTCCACCAATCCTCGTATGATCTGCAAACTTGGCAAAAAAGCTCTTGACTCCATCATCAAAATCATTGATATACAGGCAGTCCCCAAGTTATGAACATCCGACTTATGAACAATTTGTACTTATGAATGGAGGAAGGAGAATGCCATCCACCATTTTAATTTGGATCACGACACCGCCCACCATTTTAAGTCGTTGCCGTTGGTATTGTGTTGAGTGTCTAACTTTGTATTTGGCTTAAAATTTTTTCAGCAAGATTCACACTGACCCCTCCCCTTTTATAGTCAGCACCACTCCCACTTGTCCTATTTAACCTGTCTCAATTGGGGTGGACTTTAGGACCCAGGGGAGCTCACTGCTGCTGAATCCACAGTGTTTCTGTTCTGTTGACAGAAAACAATCACAAAGCAATCTGAAAGAGATGAAACACCATCAGTCTTTGGAAAAGCATAAGGCTACAGTCGGTCAACGATTGGAACAATTTTAAAGGATAAAGTGAGAATAATGGAGCATGTGAAAGACCCTGCTTCAATGAAAGCTACAATTATTACTAAGCAACGGAGTGGTTTAATTTTTGAAATACATATGTTTCTTAAGTGTTTTATATGTATAGAAAGGTAAAATATATGTATAATGTATACTAAGACAAACATTTGACTAACTGATGCTAAATAATACCGGATGTACCTGTTCTGACTTATGTACAAATCTGACTTAAAGACCGACTCAGGAATGGAACTCGTTCATAACCTGGGGACTGCCTGTACAGCATAAAAAGAAGTGACCCCAGCACCGACCCCTGCGGAACACCACTGGGGTTTTCCAACCAGGGAAGGATCCTATTATTCCCACTCACTGCCCCCTACCAATCAGCCAATGCTCTAACCATGTTAGTAACTTTCCTGTAATACCATGGAGTCTTAACTTGGTAAACAGCCTCTTCTGTGGCACTTTGTCAAAGGCCTTCTGAAAGTTCAAATATTCAATATCCACTGCATCCCCTACTTGTAATCTTCTCAAAGAATTCCAACAGGTTCGTCAGGCAGGAGTTTCTCTAAAGGAAACCATGCTGGGTTTGTCCTATCTTGTCCTGTGTCACCAAGTACTCCATCACCTCATCCTTAACAATTGACTCCAACATCCTCCCAACCACTGAGGTCAGGTTAACCGGTCTATAATGGAGTGATATTTGCAATTTTTCAGCCCTCTGTCACCATACCAGAGTCCAATGATTTTTGAAAGATCATTTCTAATGTCTCCACAATCTCTACCACTACCTCTTTCAGAACCCTAGGGTGCAGTTCATCTGGTCCGGGTGACTCATGTACACTTTGGTCATCAGGTTTTTAAACACCTTCTTGCTTGTAATAGCAACTGCACTCACTTCTCTTCCTTCACACACTACAACATCTGGCATGCTGCTTGTATCTTTCACAGTGAAGACTGATGTAAAATACTCATTTACTTCATTTGCCATCTCCTTGTCCCCTGTTGTTATTTCACCAGCCTCTTTTTAAGGAGTTCTATATCCTCTCACATCTCTCTTTTATTTTTAAATAAAATGAAAAAGATTTCACTATATTTTCATATTTTATCTTTCCCATCTAATGATTATTTTAGTTGCTCTATGTATCTTTTTAATCCTCTGTCTTCCCAGTAATCTTTGCTTTGTTGTATGTCCTCTCTTTTGTTTTTTCATTAGCTTTGACTTGCCTTGTCAGCCACTGTTTTACTATTTTGCTATTTGAGTATTTCTTCATTTTTGCTATACACATGTCCTGCACCTTCCTCATTTTTCTAGAAACTTACACCATTGCTGCTCTGCTGCCATCCCTGTAAGCAGCTCTTTCCAATTCACTTTGGCCAACTCCTCTCTCATACCACTGTCATTTTCCTTACTCCACTGAAATACTGCTACATCAGACTTTACTTTCTCCCTGTCAAATTTCAAGTTGAACTCAATCATAATGTGATCACTGGTACCTAAGGGTTCTTTTACCTTAAACTCCCTAATCCACTCCAGTTCATTACGTAACACCCAATCCAGTTTACCTGATCCCTAGTAGGCTCAATGACAAACTGCTTATAAAAAGTTATCTCATAGGCATTCAAGAAACTCACAAACATGAGATCCATTACCTATCTGATTTTCCCAATCAACCTGCATGTTAAAATCTCCCGTGGCTGTCATAACATTGCCCTTTTGACATGCCTTCTCTATTTCCTGTTGTAATCTGTGGTCCATATCCCAGCCTGTGTATAACTGCCATCAGGGTACTTTTACCCTTGCAGTTTCTTAACTCAACCCACAAGGATTCAACATCGTACGATCCTATGTTATATCTCTCCACTGATTTGATGCCATTCTTTACCAGCAGAGCCACGTCACTCCCTCCGATACAACGTGTAACTTTGGACATTCAGCTCCCAACTACAACCATCCTTCAGCCACGATTCAGTGATGGCCACAACATCATACCTGGCAATCTGTAATATTGTAACAAGATAATCCACCTTATTTCTTATACTCCATGCATTGAGATATAACACCTTGAGTTTGTATTTGCTACTCTATTTGATTCTGCATCCTTAATGCACTGATACTCACCCTGCTGGCTGCAATTTTGTCCCATCACCTGCCCACCCTCCCTGACAGTCTGACTGCATGCTATCTCTGCTTCTTTACCGTTCATCCTATCTTGAGTCCCTTCATTTTGGTTCCATCCCCCCTGCCAAATTAGTTTATACTCTCTCCAACTGCTCTAACAAACCTGCCCATGAGAATATTGGTCCCCCTCTGGTTCAGGTGCAACCCGTCACTTTTGTACAGGTCATAACTCCCCCAGAAGAGATCCTAATGATCTGAGAACCTGAAGCCCTGCCCGCTGCACCAGCTTCTCAGCCACGCATTTATCTGCAAAATCATCCTGTTTCTACCCTCATGACCATGTGGCACAGGCGGCAGTCCAGAAATTACTACCCTGGAGGTCCTGTTTCTCAGCTTTCTGCCTAGTTCCCTAAATTCTCTTTTCAGGACCTCCTTGCTTTTCCTTCCTATGTCATTGGGACCAATATGTACCAAGACATCTGGCTGCTCTCCCTCCCTCTCCAAAATGCTGTGGACATGATCCAAGATGTCCCTGACCAAGAACCCAACAATCTTGTCACTTGAAGTCAGATCATTTTCTCCAGGGCCTTGCAGAGACTTGTTCAACTGGTTCCTATGATGAAAAATGTCTGCTAAGTAGGCTGGTTTCTGCAGCCTTTCTTCATCTTCAAAGCACTTAGAAAAAGCTGGCCTTCTGCTTTCTTGAAAGTACTCCTGAAATTCACCTTCCAGCTCAGACACCCTGTTAGGAACTCTTCCTCTGCTGAGCCACTGGATTTCTATATGTAGCAGGAGACTGGTGTGTTCTTTGTCCAGCTTTTCACACAGTTTTAAAAAACATTCTCGACTGACTGGTCTTTGTTTAATAAAAGTTAACAATTGTTGTAGCATCATCCAGAATATTTTTCATTTCATCTCCAAGAATTTTTGGCATCAGCGCCTCTCGGTGAAGGAAGCAGCGTGTTGTGACGAAGTCAGGATGTTCTTGTTTTGACAGGAGAAACAAAACCTCCCATGGAGCCAACCATCAATGGGCACCATCCGTGCAGATGGCAACTCAGTTCCTCAAAGACAGACCTTTTGTTTTCAGATAGGTAGGAGGTGTTGTGGATAATGAGGTGGATTTTCAAAGCTTGCAGGGAGATTTATGCCGGTTAGAAGAATGGGCTGAACGTTGGCAGATGGAGTTTAATGCTGAGAAGTGTGAGGTTCTACATTTTGGCAGGAATAATCCAAATAGAACATACAGAGTAAATGGTAGGGCATTGAGGAATGCAGAGGAACAGAGAGATCTAGGAATAACTGTGCATAGTTCCCTGAAAGTGGAGTCTTATGTAGATAGGGTGGTGAAGAGGGCTTTTGGAACGCTGGCCTTTATAAATCAAAGCATTGAGTACAGAAGTTGGGATGTAATGCTAAAGTTGTACAAGGCATTGGTAAAGCCAAGTTTGGAATATTGTGTGCAGTTCTGGTCACCGAATTATAGGAAAGATATCAATAAATTAGAGAGAGTGCAGAGACGATTTACTAGGATGTTACCTGGGTTTCAGCAATTAAGTTACAGAGAAAGGTTGAACAAGTTAGGTCTCTATTCATTGGAGCGTAGAAGGTTGAGGGGGGATTTGATCGAGGTATTTAAAATTTTGAGAGGGATAGATAGAGTTGACGTGAACAGGCTGTTTCCATTGAGAGTAGGGGAGATTCAAACTAGAGGACATGATTTGAGAGTTAGGGGGCAGAAATTTAAGGGAAACACGAGGGGGTATTTCTTTACTCAAAGAGTGATAGCTGTGTGGAATGAGCTTCCTGTAGAAGTAGTAGAGGCCAGTTCAGTTGTGTCATTTAAGGTAAAATTGGATAGGTATATGGACAGGAAAGGAGTGGAGGGTTATGGGCTGAGTGCGGGTAGGTGGGACTAGGTGAGATTAAGGGTTCGGCATGGACTAGGAGGGCCAAGATGGCCTGCTTCCGTGCTGTGATTGTTATATGGTTATATGGTTATATGGTTATATGAAGACATAGAAACATAGAAAACATATAGCACAATACAGGCCCTTTGGCCCACAGAGCTGTGCCGAATGCATCGCTGCCTTAGAAATATAGCCCCCTATTTTACTAAGCTCCATATACCTACCTAAAAGCCTCTTAAAAGACCCTATCGTATCCGTCTCCTCCACAGTTGCTGGCAGCCCATTCCACGCAACCCAACACACTCTGAGTAAAAAACTTCCCTCTGACATCTTCTCTGTACCTACTCCCCAGCACCTTAAACCCGTGTCCCCTTGTGGCAAACATTTCAGCCCTGGGAAAAAGCCTCTGACTATCCACATGATCAATGCCTCTCATCATCTTGTACACCCCTATCAGGTCACCTCTTAACCTGCTTTGCTCCAAGGAGAAAAGGCCGAGTTCACTCAACCTATTCTCATAAGGCATGCTCCCCAATCCAGGCAATATCCTTGTAAATCTTCTCTACACCCTTTCTATGGCTTCCACATCCTTCCTGTAGTGAGGCGACCAGATCTGAGCACAGTACTCCATATGGAGTCTGAACAGGGTCCGATATAGCTGCAACATTACCTCTTGGCTCCTAAATTCAATTCCATGATTGATGAAGGAAGAGCACGAACTGCCATTTACAAAGCCATGCTGGCTGTTCCTCATCATATTATACCTCACCAAGTGTACAATCCTGCCTCTCAGGATCTTCTCCATCAACTTACCAGCCACTGAGGTAAGACTCACTGGTCTATAATTTCCTGGGCTATTTTTACTCCCTTTCCTGAATAAAGGAACAACATCCGCAACCCTCCAATCTTCAGGAACCTCTCCCGTCCCCGTTGTTGCTGCAAACATCATTGCCAGAGGCTCAGCAATCTCCTTCCTCACCTCCTACAGTAGTCTGGGGTACATTTCGTCCAGTCCAGGCAGCGTATTCAACTTGATGCTTTCCAAAAGCTCCAGCACATCCTCTTTCTTAATATCTGCATGCTCAAGCTTTTCAATCTGCTGCAAGTCATCACTACAATCACCAAGAAACTTTTCCAGTGTGAATACTGAAGTAAAGTATTCATTAAGTACCTCTGCTATTTCCTCTCGTTCCATACACACTTTCCCACTGTCACACTTGATAGGTCATGTTCTTTCATGTCTTATCCTCTTGTTCTTCACATTCTTGTAGAATGCCTTGGGGTTTTCCTTAATTCTGCCGGACAAGGTCTTCTCATGGCCCCCTCTGGCTCTCCTAATTTCCTTCTTAAACTCCTTCCTAGTAGCCTTATAATCCTCTAGATCTCTAACATTACCTAGCTCTCTGAACCTTCTGTAAGCTCTTCTTTTCTTCTTGACTAGATTTATTACAGCCTTTGTAGTCCATGGCTTCTGTATCCTACCATAGCTTCCCTGTCTCATTAGAACTTACTATACAGAACTCCACACACAAGATCCCCTGAATATTTGCTATATTTCTTCCGTACTCTTCTGCCACCTGTGTGGGATGACGAGTCTATTGGGACCCTGAGAACTTGTGGAAAATGTGTGGTGGTTTCTTTCGAACTTATAGTCTTTTAACATCTTTGTACTATCTTTACTGTAAGGTTTGTTTCCTTTAACAATTATGGTATTGTCTGCACTGTTGTAACTATGTTAACTGTAACTATATGTAACTATGTGGTTTTGTGTAGGTCTTGTAGCTTTAGTTTTTGGTTTGTTGGGTGGTAGAGTTGGTCTCCTGACTTGGTGTTTCTGGGTAGTCTTGTTTTGTCTGGTGGATTTGGAGCTCCTTTCCAGGGAACGCGCTAAGACGGTAGCGCAATATTAATACGCAGCAGCCTCTCCAGACTCTGGATTTGGGGATTACCAAATGTTATGTGGATTTTCTGGTGTAGTCTGTTTTGTCATGTGCTTTTGTGATATCATTCTGGAGGAACATTGTCTCATTTTTTAACTGCATTGCATTTGTGACAATAAACTGAAACTGAACTGAACTGAGAACATCTGTTTCCAATTTAAGCCTCCAATTTCCTGCCTGATAGCATCATAATTCCCCTTACTCGATTTAAATGCTTTGGAGTAACATAAACATAAGTT
The DNA here is from genome assembly GCF_030144855.1 of Hypanus sabinus. Taxonomy (NCBI): domain Eukaryota; kingdom Metazoa; phylum Chordata; class Chondrichthyes; order Myliobatiformes; family Dasyatidae; genus Hypanus; species Hypanus sabinus. The sequence goes on along the minus strand of NW_026779048.1, from coordinate 444,927 downwards.
CTGCCACTAAAACATAAGACAAAACATGAGTTATGCTACTAAATAACTTGCTTCCTGAATCTTTTTAAGAACATAAGAAATAGGAGCAGGAGTTCACCATCTGGCTTGTCGAGCCTGCTCTGCCGTTCAATAAGATCATGGCTGATCTGGCCATGGACTCATCTGCACCTGCCTGCCTTTTCCCCATAGCCCTTACTTCTCCTACTATGCAAAAATCTATCCATTTTTGTCTTAAATATATTTACTGAGGTAGCCTCCTCTGCTTCAGTGGCAGAAAATTCCACAGATTCACCACTCTCTGGGAAAAGCAGTTCCTCCTCATCTCCATCCTAAATCTAGTCCCCCAAATCTTGAGGTTATGTTCCCCTAGTTCTAATCTACCAGCGGAAACAATTTTCCTGCCTCTCACTTATCTGTCCCTTTCATAATTTTATATGTTTCTGTTAGATCTCCTTGCATTCTTCTTAATTCCAGCAAATACAGTCCGAGGCGACTCAATCTCTCATCATAGTCTAACCCCCTCTTCTCTGGAATCAATCTGGTGAACCTCCTCTGCACCACCTCCAAAGCAAGTATATCCTTCCTCAAGTAAGGAGACCAGAACTACACTGTCCTCCAGATGCAACCTCACCAGTACCCTGTACAGTTACAGCATAACCCCCCGCTCTTAGATTCAGTCTCTGAATGAGGACCAATATTCATTGTCTTTTTGATAGTCCACTGCACCTGCAAACCAACCTTTTGCGATCCATGCGCAAACATGCCCAAGTGCTTCTGCACAGCAGCATGCTGCAATCTTTTACAATTTAAATAATAATCTGATCTTCCATGTTTCCTCCCAAAGTGGATGACCTCACATTACCAACATTCTACTCCATCTGCCAGACCCTTACTCACTCACTTAGCCTATCTATATCTCTCTGCAGACTCTCCATATCCTCTGCACAATTTGCTTTTCCACTCAATTTCGTGTCATCAGCAAACTTAGCTACACTACACATAGTCCACACTTCCAGATCGTTCATGTATATCGTGAACAGTTGTGGGCCCCACACTGACCCCTGCGGCACACCGCTCACCACTGTTTGCCAACCAGATTAACTCCCATGTATCCCAACTCTCCCCTTCTATTAGTTAACCAATCCTCTGTCCATGCTAATACATCACCCCAACTCTATGTATCCTTATCTTATGGATAAGTCTTTTATGCGGCACCGTATCGAACACCTCTTAGAAATCTAAGTAAATAATATCCATCTGTTCCCCTCTATCCACTGCGCTCATTATATCCTCAAAGAACTCCAGTAATGTTATCAAACAGGACCTGCCTTTGCTGAATCCATGCTGCGTCTGCCTGATGGATCCATTTCTTTCCAAATGCCTCACTATTTCTTCTTTAATGGTAGCTTCAAGCATTTTCCTGACTACAGATGTTAAACTAACTGGCCTGAAGTTACCTCCCTTTCATCTACATCCTTCTGTGAACAGTGACATTCACTGTCTTCCAATCTGCCGGGACCTGCCCAGTTCAGAGAATTTTGGTAAATCATCACCAAACCTCTACTATAACTTCAGCCATTTATTTCAATACCGTGGGATGCATTCCATCAAGACTAGGGGACTTGTCTATCTTCAGGCCCAAAAGATTGCTCAGCACTACCTCTTTAGTGATAGCTATTGTATCGAGGTCCTCACCTCCCATCGCATCCATATCATCTCTCCCTGACATGTTAGGTGTGTTCTCCACCATGAAGGTCAATACAACATAGTGACTCAAAGCCTCAGCTATTTCATCATTAAACAATATCAATTCCCCCTTCTCGTCTTCAAAGGGACCTATACTCACTTTGACTAACTTTTTCTGCTTTTATTAAATGCTTTTAGTATCCATTTTTATATTATGTGCAAGTTTATTTTCATAATCTATCTTCTCTTTCTTTATTGCTCGCTTAGTGGTTCTCTGTTGCTTTTTAAAGTCTTCCAAGTCTTCTAGTTTCCTACGACTCTTGGCAATGTTGTACACACAAGCTTTTAGTTTGATGCCTTCTTTTATTTCCCTAGTTATCCAAGGCTGGCTCTCCCCACCCTTACTGTTCTTGCTTTTAACAGGAATATGCTTTTGTTGAGCACCATCAAAAATCTCTGTGAAAGTCTTTTACTGTTCCTCAACTGTCCCAGCCAGTGGGATGAGTTACAGAGCAATACAGGCGTGGTGCCGTTAAAACAGAAAGTAATAAATACTGGACTGAAAATGTTGACCCCAGAAGAGAGAACTTGTAGATTGTCTAAGGGATGGCTTTTTAGAACAGCTTGTTGTTGAGCTCACTAGGGGATCGTCTGTACTGGATTGGGTGTTGTGTAATAATCCAGAGGGGATAAGAGAGTTTAAGATTAAGGAACCGTTAGGGAACAGTGATCACAATATGATCAAATTCACTTTGAAATTTGAGAAGGGAAAACTAAATACCAATATTTCAGTATTTCAGTGGAATAAAGGAAATTACAATGGCATGAAGGGGAACTGGCCAAGGTTGACAGGAAAGGGACACCAGCAGGAAGGACAGCAGAGCAGAAATGGCTGGAGTTTCTGTGAAAAATGAGGGAAGTGCAAGCCAGTTATACTCCAAATAGGAAGAAATTTTCAAATGGAAGAAGGGCTCTGCTGTGGCTGACAAGTGAAGTCAGAGCCAAAGTAAAAGCAAAAGAGAGGGCATACAAGGAAACCAAAGCTGGTGGGAAGATAGAGGATTGGGAAGCTTTTAAGAACTTGCAGAAGGAAACTAAGAAGGTCATTAGGAAGAAAAAGATGAAATATGAAAGGAATCTGGCAACTAATATCAAAGAAGATAAAAGCTTTTTTTAAGTATATAAAGGGTAAAAGAAAGTCAAGAGCAGCTATAGGACCAATACAAAATAATGCTGAAAATATTGTAATGAGAGACACAGAGATGGCGGAGGAACTGAATGCATATTTTGCATCAGCCTTCACTGTGGGAGATGTTTGCAGTATTCCGGATATTCAAGAGTATCAGGGAAGTGAAGTTTGTGCAGTGAAAATTACGACTGAGAAGGTGCTCAGGACTTTTAATGGTTTGAGGGTGGATAAATCTCCTGGACCTGATGGAATTCACCCTTGAGTTCTAAAGGAACTAGCTGGAGAGATTGTGGAGGCATTAACAATGATCTTTCAAGAACCAATAGATTCTGGCATTGTACCAGATGACTGGAAAATTGCAAATGTTACTCCGCTATTTAAGAAGGGTGGGAGGCAGCAGAAAGGAAACTATAGACCTGTTAGTCTGACATTAGTTGTTGGAATGAATTATTTGGAATGAGACTACGGAATACCTGGAGGCACATGCCAAGATAGGCCAAAGCCAGCCTGACTAACTTACTGCAATTTTTGAGGAAATCACAAGCAGGGTAGAAAAAAGGGAAGTAGTTGATGTGGTGGACTTGGATTTTCAGAAGGCCTTTGACAAGATGCCACACAGGAGGCTGCTTAGCAAGATAAGAGCCCCTGGAATTACTGGGAAGTTATAGCATGGGTGGAGCATTGGCTGGTCGGCAGAAAACAGAGAGTGGGAATAAAGGGATCCTATTCTGGCTGGCTGCCAGTTACCAGTGGAGTTCCACAGAAGTCAGTGCTCGGACCACTGCTTTTTACGACGTAGGTCAATGATTTGGACTATGGGATTAATGGATTTGTGGCTAAATTTGCCGATGATACAAAGGTAGGTGGAGGAGTGGGTCGTGTTGTGGAAACAGAGAGCTTGCAGAGAGACAGAGATAGTTTAGGGGAATGGGCAAAGAAGTGGCAAATGAAATACAATGTTGGAAATTGCATGGTCATGCACTTTGGTGGAAGAAATAAACAGGCAGACTATTATTTAGATGAGGAGAGAATTCAAAATGCAGAGATGCATTTTCATTTTTAAATCTTTTTTATTAATTATTATTGAAGGTTAACAAAAAAATACATTTATTCAATATGTCATTATATATAATAAAGAATTAAATTAGCACATAACTAATTATTAAAGTTAAGCAATATATCAATAATAAGAAGAAAAAATAAAGTCTTAAGCATATTTTTTTAAGGAAAAGCAGTAAAAAAAGAACTCTTACTAACTGAAAAAAAAACAAAAACAAAGAAAAAAAACCCACTGGGAGCACAACCCCGGAGCTATACATTATACAAGCTTCCAAAAAAAACAACAATCCCCAACTCAAATCTACTTAAAGAAAAATCGGAAGGAAACCATATTAATTAACTCAAATCAGATGATAGCAGCAGGTGAATGAACCCCACCTTTTCTCAAAATCAAATCGAGGATCAAAAGTTCGACTTCTGATTTTCTCCAAACTAAGACATAACATCACCTGAGAGAACCATTGTATCAAAGTAGGAGCAGAGGCATCTTTCCATTTCAACAAAATAGCCCTTCTGGCCAATAATATAACAAATGCAATTACATGTTGGTCTGATGGAGAAATACCTTTCTTTTTAAACATTTTTATTAATTTTTAAGCAAACATAAATGAAACATGAATACAAAGAGTTTGAGAGTACCTAGTTAATAGTTTAAGTAGACATTCAAATATATAATAACCAATATATATATAACCTCCCAAACTCATAGTATTTATGAACAAAAGAAATAAAAAGAAAAAAAACCCAAAAAAAAGAGAAGAAAAAAACCCTAACCAACATGGGCCGTTATATTATGTCAAATATACACAGTAGTGCCAATAACTCCGAACCTCCATCCAAATAATTAAGGATAATAAAAGTGAGGTTTAGGAAAAGACAATTTAACTCATATGAAAATGTTGAATAAATGGTCTCCAAGTTTCTTCAAATTTAACTGAAGGATCAAAAACAACACTTCTAATTTTTTCTAAGCTCAAACAAGAGATAGTTTGAGAAAACCACTGAAATATAGTTGGAGGATTAATTTCTTTCCAATTCAATAAAATAGATCTTCTAGCCATTAATGTAGCAAATGCAATCATTTGTCGAGATGAAGAGGATAAACGACTATTATCCACCATTGGTAAACCAAAAATTGCAGTAATAGGATGCGGTTAGAAATTGATATTCTGAACTCTTGAAATAATACTGAAAATATCTTTCCAGTAATTTTGCCAACAAGGGCAAGACCAAAACATATGGGTCAATTAAGCAACATCAGAATGACATCTGTCACAGGTTGGATTAACATAAGAATAAAATCGAGCAAGTTTATCCTTAGACATATGAGCCCTATGTACAACCTTAAATTGTATTAGGGCATGTTTAGCACAAATAGAGGACGAATTGACTAATAGTAAAATTTTCTCCCACTGCTCAGTGGAAATAAGACAATGAAGTTCTTCTTCCCATTCCTTCTTAATTTTTTCTGATACTTCTGGCTGTAGTTTCATGATCATATTACAAATGACAGCTACTAAACCTTTTTGACAAGGATTCAGAGCTAAAATTCTTTCCGTAATGTCCAATGGACATAGCTTTGGAAAAGACTGTAACTTATTATACAAAAAACTTCTAACTTGCAAATATCTAAAAAAATGAGTTTTAGGTAAATTATATTTATTAGATAGCTGTTCAAAGGACATAAAGCTATCATCCAAAAACAAATCATGAAATTATACCTTTTGTTTTCCATAAAAGAAAAGTTTGATCCATAAAAGAGGGCTGAAAAAAAAAGATATTATAGGGCATGATAAAATGAACTTATTCAAACCAAAAATTTACGAAATTGAAACCAAATTCGCAATGTATATTTGACTATAGGATTAGTTATTTGTTTATTCAATTTAGATAAAGAAAAAGGAAGTGAAAATCCTAAAATTGGAAACAATGAAAAGTCTTGTACAGATTTACATTCCAAATTTACCCATTGTGGGCAAGCAGCTATAGTCGGTTCTTGTGTCCAAAATATTAAATACCATATATTAACTGCCCAATAGTAAAATCTCAAGTTTGGTAAAGCCAAACCGCCCTCCTTCTTAGGCTTCTGTAAATATTTTTTGCTTCGTCTAGGATTTTTATTCTGCCACAGATAAGAAGATATTTTGGAGTCAATAATATCAAAAAAAGATTTAGGAATAAAAATTGGTAATGCTTGAAATAAATATAAGAATTTGGGTAATACCATCATCTTAATAGCATTAATTCGACCAACCAATGACAAAGATAATGGAGACCACCTGGTAGTAAGTTGCTTAATTTGGTCAATTAAAGGTAAAAAAATTAGCTTTAAATAAATCTTTATGTTTTTTAGTAATTTTAATACCTAAATAAGTAAAATAATCTGTAACAACTTTAAATGGTAAATGTTTATAAATTGGAACTTGCATTTTTAATGGAAATAATTCGCTCTTATTAAAATTCAGTTTGTAACCAGAAAAGCTACTAAACTGAGCAAGCAAAGACAAAATAGCAGGAATAGATCTCTCAGGGTCAAATCATCAGCATATAATGATAACTTATACATCCCCTCCCCACGAGTAATACCCAAAATATTAGGTGATTCACGAATGGCTATAGCCAAAGGTTCCAAAGCAATGTCAAATAGTAAAGGACTTAAAGGACAGCCTTGCCTTGTACCACGGAATAACTGAAAAAAAGGAGATCTTTGATTATTGGTAAAAACCGAAGCCAAGGGTTTATAGTATATTAATTTAATCCATGATATAAATTTTGAGCTAAAATTAAAATGCTGCAATGTATTAAATAAATATGGCCATTCAACTCTATCAAATGCTTTTTCAGCATCTAAGGAAATGACACATTCTGGTATTTTGGGTGGAGTATAAATAATATTAATTAATTTTCTAATGTTAAAAGATGAATAGTGATTTTTAATAAATCCAGTATGATCTTCAGAAATGATTCGAGGTAATATATTTTCTCATCTAGTAGCCAAAATTTTACTAAAAATCTTAAAATCTGTATTCAGCAACAATATAGGCTGATAGGATGCACATTCAATAGGGTCCTCATCTTTTTTAAGAATTAAAGAAATAGAGGCTTCATAAAAAGATAGTGGCAATTTGCCTATAATTAACGCATCTTTAAAAATTTTACAAAGCTAAGGAGAAAGTACAGAGGAAAAGGATTTTAAAAATTCTGCAGTATAACCATCTGGACCAGAAGCTTTACCGGAATTCATTGAAAAAATAGCCTTTTTTATTTCAGTTTCCGTAATAGGTGTATCTAGGAATACACTATCCTCTACTGTTAATTTTGGAATATTCAATTTCCTTAAAAATTCATCTATTATAGAAGAATTCTCAACAAATTCTGATTGATACAAGGAATTATAAAAATCTTGAAAGGCTTTATTTATCTCTTTATGGTCTATCGTCAGAGTGCCATCTTGTTTACGAATCCTAGTAATCTGTCATTTAACCGAAGCAGTTTTCAATTGATTAGCCAATAATTTGCCAGACTTATCTCCATGTACATAAAACTGGGTTCTAGATTTAATTAACTGATTTTCAATCGAAGAGGATAATAACAAACTATGCTCCATTTGAAGTTCCACTCTTTCTTTATAAAGTTCTTTGCTGGGGGGGTCACTGAATAAATCTTATCAATTGCTTTGACTTTATCAACCAATGTTAATATTTTAGAATTAGCTTGTTTCCTAACTTCAGCAGAGTATGAAATAATCTGTCCATGAATAAATGCTTTAAAAGTGTCCCATAAAATTCCACTAGAGATCTCTGCTGTAGAATTTGTTGAGAAAAACAAATCAATTTGTTGTTTAATAAAATTAACAAAGTCTAAGCCCCGCAATAAAATAAAGTTGAACCTCCAAGATTTAGCATTAATAGATGAATCCATTATCTTAATAGATAGCTTCAAAGGTGCATGGTCAGAAATGGTAATAGAGTCATATTTACAGTCGATAACATCTGTAAGTAAATGGTGATCAATGAAAAAGTAATCAATTCTTGAATAATTATGATAAACATGAGAAAAGTATGAAAACTCTTTGTCATTGGGGTGTAAAAAAAAATGCCAGATTTCGAAAATTGCTGAATCAGTCATAAAGGAATTAATGAACGAGGCTGATTTATTCGGAGGCACTTGGGTGGGCTTAGATCTAGCCATCGAAGGGTTTAAACAACAGTTAAAATCCCCACCCATTATCAGCCTGTACTGATTCAAATTGGGAAAGGATGTAAATAGACACTTAAAAAATTCAGGACAATCAGTGTTTGGAGCATAAACATTAACTAAAACAACTTTTTAATTAAAAAGTAGACCAGTAATAAGCAAAAATCTACCTTGTGGGTCTGAAATTGTTTCATGGTGTATAAAGGAGGTTGAAGAATCTATAAAAATGTAAACGCCTCTTACTTTGGCTTGGGAATTCGAGTGATACTGTTGGCCTTATCAAAACCTAAAAAAACGTTGACTATCCACTTTCCTTACATGAGTCTCTTGTACAAAGATAATATTAGCATTCATTCTGTAGAATACTTTGAATATTTTTTTTCCGTTTGATCGGATGATTTAAACCATTAGTATTCCAAGAAACAAAATTAATAACCTTATCCATATTGACAATATTTATTACAATTAACACATAAGGTTAAAAAAAAGATGAACTCATGAACCCGGAAGAGGGAAGTAAGTTCAAGGAGGAACTGGAAGTCATGACACTGCAACCATTTTTGTAGTTTCATATGAGACCATGAAGTAAAACTAAGCATAAAGCAAGCAAAAAGAAAAGATAGAAGAAAAATCCCCCTCCCTCCACCCTCAAAACCCCAGGAAAAAAGCCAAAAAGAGGCAAGCAAGCAATCTAACACTAAAATTACCCCCATGTCTCAAGACGGCAACTCAAACAAAAAAAAAGTTGAATAAAAGATACAAACTACCCATATTATAAGAAAGGGTTGGTATAACAAAAATTAAAATATAAAATTAGTATCATATATATAAAACAAAAGGATTTTAAAAAATTAAAATGATAAAACCCATAAATGAATAATATTGTATTAGTGTTTTAAAAGGAAGTTTTAAACTTATTCAAACACATCAAAATGGATGTGACGTTCCAAGCACTAAGGTCTTTCGGGAAGAAGAAAAGACATTTTATTTTTTAAAAAATCTTAATATTTAAACGTTAAAAATATAAAAAAGTGTATACAACTGATGGAGAAATGCCATGAATATATTGAGGGATTATACCAAATAAAACTGTCAATTTATTAGGTTGTAAATTAATTTTTAAAGATTTAGAAATTGTAGAGAAAATAGACTTCCAAAAATGTTTCAATACAGAACACAACCAAAACACATGTCTCAATGTGGCTGTCTCAGTTTTACATGTCACACTGACTATCAACATTAGGAAACATTTTAGACAGTCTCTCCTTTGTCAGATACTAACGATGTACAATTTTGAATTGAATTAAAGAGTGATTGGCACAAATCGAAGAAGAATTAACCAACTTCAAAATCCTCAACCAATCTTCTGTTATTAGGGTCATGTTAAGCTCTCTGTCCCAATCTTGCTTAATCTTAAGTGAAGGATGATTGTGCTGTTGTAACAATAAATTATGTTTTCCTAATAAAAACCCTTCAATAAAGGATTAATTTTTAGAATAATATCTAGCAGGTCAGAATCTTGTATATATGGAAAATTACTTAAGTATATAAGAATTGTCTGATATAAGATATTGCAGGAAATGTGAATATGAGAGAGAGTAAGTAGTTACTAATTTCTCAAAAGACATCAACCGGCCATCTTGGAACAGATCCGTGAAGGAATAAACCCCTTTATTCCTCCAAAGAAAAGGATCACATAATGAAGGTTTAAATAAATAGTTTTGATAAATTAAATTAAGATTTAAAAAAATAGGAAACTGGAACCAAATTTGTAATGACTGCTTAATTGCAGGATACAAATTTAAATTAGTAATTTTGGCCAGTTTTATAGGTAGAAAAGCTCCTAATTATGAGGTTAAGTTAAACTGTTTCACAACATTCAATTCCAAATCAAGGTGGATTTGGACCCAAGCTGGTCATTCATCTCTATCAGCCCAATATAACCAAAAATACATATAACACATATTAACAGCCCAGTAATACATTCTTAAATTAGGCAAAGCAAGATCTCCATCTTTTTTTAATTTTTATAACTGATATTTACCAATTCTTCATCTTTTATTATTCCAAACAAAAGATGAAATAATGGAGTCAACCTGATCGAAGAACTTCTTAGTTAAAAAAATAGGAATATTCTGAAATACATATAAAGATTTTGGTAAAGTTATCTTTTTAACTGCACGAATCCGACCAACTAACAAAAGTATAGGTGGATTCCATCTACAAAATAATTGCTTCATAAAATCCACTAAAAGAACCAAATTAGGTTTATAAAGATCTTTGTGATTTTTAGTGATAATAATACCTAAATATTTAAATGAGTCAGTAACTCTAAAATGAATGTGATCGTATATAGAAGCAGAATCATTTAGAGGAAATAATTCACTTTTATGAAGGTTTAGGTTATATCGCAAATACTTTCCAAAATCATTTAATAGTTTCAATAAACTAGGAATGAATTCTTCAGGATTTGAAATATAAACTAAAAGATCATCAGCATAAAGGGAGATCTTATGAACAGTCCCATTTATAAGAATTCCATGAATATCTTTAGCTTCACAAAATGCAATAGCCAAGGGTTCCAACACCAAATTAAATAACAAAGGACTTAATGACATCCTTGTCTCGTACCCCATGAAAACCGAGAAAAAGGAGATCTGCAATTATTAGTAATGACAGTAGCAATAGGGCTTTTATATATCATTCTAATCCACTTATTAGGATTAATACCAAAGCCGAATTTCTCTAAAACCTTAATTATTTCCGTTCAACTCTGTTAAATGCCTTCTCAGCATCAAGTGAGACGACAGATTGGGAAGCCTTAGAAGAAGATGAATATATAACATTTAACCATCTCCAAATATTAGAAAAGGAATAACAGCCCTTTACAAAACCTGTTTGATCTTGAGAAATAATTGTAGCTAAAATGTTCTCCAGCTGATTAGTTATTATTTTGAGAGAATTTTAGCATCCACATTTAATAATGAAATAGGTCTATATGAAGCACAGTCAATAGAAACTTTATCTTTCTTAAGAATTAAAGAAATAGAAGCTTCATAAAATGTGGGCGGTAGCTGCCCTATCAAAAAAGAATCTTTAAGCATTTCCAACATATATAAAGAAAGCAATTTTCCAGAATTTTTATAAAATCGTACAGAACAGCCATCTAATCCAGGAGCTTTACCATATTGCATTGAAAAAATAGCTTTCTGAATTTCACTTTCAGTAACAGGAGCATCAAGAGCTTGTTGATCTTCAACAGAAATCATAGGAAAATCAATCTTTTGTAAAAAGGCATTCATTTTAGAAGAATCAACTGGAAACTGGGATTTATAAAGTTCCATATAAAAGACTTGAAAATTTTTATTAATATCTTCATAATTGTATGATAAACTACCATCTCCCTTATGTATTTTTAAAATTTGTCTTTTAGCTCTAGCAGCTTTTAATTGAGATGTTAATAGCTTATTATTTTTATCTCCAAACACATAAAATTGACTTTTCAATTTAAGCAAATTACTTTCAATAGGATAAGTTAATAACAAAATTATATTATGATTGGAGTTGAACTCTTTGCTTAAATAAATCAATGATAGGAGAGACTGCATAAATATTATCCAAGTCTTTAATTTGTTTAGAAATCTTATATAACTCTATTTTCATCTGTTTCTTAAGCTCAGCTGAATAGGAAATTATCTGACCATGCAAATATGCTTTAAATGTGTCCCATATAATCAATTTTGATACATTTCCCATATTGTTAAAAAGAAAAAATCTTTTATCTGAGTCTCAATTAATTTGACAAAGTCTAGACTTTGTAATAAATGTTCTGGAAAATGTCAGGGCAAATTCACAATAGTGACATCATTTAATTCAAAGGCTAAACTTAAAGGCACATGATCTGAGAGAGCTATAGCATCATATTCACATTTCTGGACTTTGGCCAAAAGTCGGGGATCAACTATAAAGTAATCGATTCTCAAATATTTTTTGTGAATGTGTGAAAAAAAAGAATAATCTCTATCATTAGGATATAAATGTCTCCAAATTTCAACCAGGCCAAAATCAATTAGAAATGAGTTAATAAGTGATGCAGAACAACTCGGAAGGCGCTGATTGGTTGAACTCTTGTCAATCAAAGGATTTAAACAATAGTTAAAATCACCTCCCATTAATAACATACAATCATTTAAGGCCAGCAATAAAGCAAATACATTTTTAAAAAGGAAGGATCATCTACATTAGGTCCATTGCAGTGAGACAGAGATAGTTTAGTGGAATTGTAGACCCATCACACCCTGGACATCACCTGTTCCAACTCCTTCCTTCTGGTAGGCGCTTTAGACCACTGTATGCCAGGACAAATAGGTACAAGAACAGTTTCTTTCCGTATGCCATCAGTCTTACGAACACTTGAATTTTAGTCTATTATAAATCAAGTCCACCTGTACATTCAATGAGGTGAACCTCATTGTATATAGTTTATGATTATTTGCACTTTTGTTTTTGTTTGCTTTTAATTCTGTACAGAGAGAGCTCAAGGAAACCGGCATCAAATTCCCTGTATGTGTCCTCATACTTGGCGATAATAAAGGATTCTGATTCTGAATGGGCAAAGAAGTGGCAAATTAAATACAATGTTGGAAAGTGTACGGTCATGCACTTTGGCGGAAGAAATAAACAGGCAGACTATTATTTAGATGGGGAGAGAATTCAAAATGCAGAGATGCAAAGGGATTTGGGAGTCCTTGTGCAGGATACCCTGAAGGTTAACCTCCAGGTTGAGTCGGTGGTGAAGAAGGTGAATGCAATGTTGGCATTCATTTCTAGAGATATAGAATATAAGAGCAGGGATGTGATGTTGAGGCTCTATAAGGCATTTGTGAGACAACACCTGGAGTATTGTGTGCAGTTTTGGGCTTCTTATTTTACAAAGGATATACTGACATTGGAGAGGGTTCAGAGAAGATTCACGAGAATGGGTCCAGGAATGAAAGGGTTACCGTATGAGGAACGTCTGGCAACTCTTGGGCTGTATTTCCTGGAGTTCAGGTGAACGAGGGGTGTTCTCATAGAAACATTCCATTTCATTTCATTTCATTTTTCAATCTTTTTATTGATTTTCAAATAAAGAATATACAAACCAGAGGAGGAGTTTAGCAAACAGATAATATAAAAGATATAAAAACAGCAATAATAAAACAGAAAGTATATAACATCAAAATGAGATAGGTAAAATGTTACGTTGTTATATATACAATGGTAAAAAAAAACTACAACTCCTCATAGCAATCATTAAAAAAAATTGTGAAGTTTATTTGATAAAGAAAAAAAAAACACTAACTAAACTGAAACAAAAAAAACAGAAAGAGAAAAAACACATCCTTCCAGTCACCTCCGAACCTTCACGGACAAGGATTTTCCCCAAAGAGGATAAAGAAAAATAAATAAATAAAAAGTAAATTAAATCATGTGAAAATATTGAATAAAGGGTGCCCAGACTTGTTCAAAATTAAAGGATGTATCAAATGTCCAGCTTCTAATTTTCTCCAAACTTAAACATGACATAATGGAGGAGAGCCGATAGAAAACAGTAGGTGGGTAAGATTCTTTCCAGTGTAGCAAAATAGCTCTTCTAGCCAGTAAAGTTGAAAAAGCTATCACATGTTGGGCGGAAGCAGACACTTTGCTTGCTTCCTCTGGAAAAATCCCAAAAATTGCTGTAAGTGGATTAGTTTGAACATCCACATCTAAAACTTTAGATAATATTCCAAACACATCCTTCCAAAAATTGTTTAAACTTACACATGACCAAAACATATGGGTTAGAGTAGCCACTTCTGCGTTACATCTGTCACAAATAGGGCTTATATTAGGAAAGATATGCGCCAATTTGTCTTTGGACATATAGGCCCTATGTACTATCTTAAACTGAATTAAGATATGGCGTGCACAGATAGATGAATTATTGACTAAATAATAAATTTTACTCCATTGATTGTCTGAAGTTCTACTTCCCAGTTGCGTTGAGCCCTATCATTAGGTGACATGCGAGCATTCATTAACTGTTTATAAATGATAGCTATTAATTGTTTTTGAAAAGGTTTAAGCTGAAAAATAACATAAGCCAAATTTGAAGAGCAGACCAAGGGGTAATTCAGTAAAAAATTCCTAACCTGTAAATATCTGAAAAAATGTGTATTAGAGATATCATATTTATCCATTAACTGTGAAAAGGACATTAAGCAATCCTGTAAAAACAAATCTAAAGAAGTCTTTATTACCTTAATTTTCCATGTTAAAAAAGCCTTATCCAAAGTTGATGGTTTAAAAAATAAATTAGAATAAATATTACTAGAAAGTAGAAAATCATTTAATTCAACTGAAACTAAAACCAGACTTTTAAATATGTTTAACAACAGGGTTGAGAGCTTGTCTACCTATTTTGGAGAGTGAAAACAGAAGAGGAGCTCCTAATAAAGAAGCTAACAAAAATCCCATCACTGAATTTTCCTCCAACTGTAACCATGAAGGGCGATCTTGGTCGTCTATATCATAAATCCAAAAAGTAATATAATGAATATTAATTGCCCAATAATAAAATCTAAAGTTTGATAGGACCAGTCCTCTACCTTTTTTTGGTTTTTACAATAGAAGTTTATTCACTATAGAGCTTTTATTAGTCCAAACATAAGACAAAATCAGAGAATCTATTTTATAAAAAATGTTTTTGAAACAAAAAAGGGAACTGCTTGAAATATATATATAAATTTTGGTAGAATAACTATTTTTATAGCATTTATTCGACCTATTGGGTTGATTTGGCAAATAAGGTGAAAGTAAATCCGAAAGGTTTCTACGGTTATATTAAAAGCAAGAGGATAGTGAGGGATAAAATTGGCCCCTTAGAGAATCAGAGTGGTCAGCTATGTGTGGAGCCGAGGGAGATGGGAGAGATTTTGAACGATTTCTTCTCTTCGGTATTCACTAAGGAGAAGGATATTGAATTGTGTAAGATGTGGGAAACAAGTAAGGAAGTTATGGAACCTATGACAATTAAAGAGGTGGAAGTACTGGCGCTTTTAAGAAATTTAAAAGTGGATAAATCTCCGGGTCCTGACAGGATATTCCCCAGGACCTTGAGGGAAGTTTGTGTAGAAATAGCAGGAGCTCTGACGGAGATCTTTAAGAAGTCATTAGAAACGGGGATTGTGCCGGAGGATTGGCGTATTGCTCATGTGGTTCCATTGTTTAAAAAGGGCTCTAGAAGTAAGCCTAGCAATTATAGACCTGTCAGTTTGATATCAGTGGTGGGTAAATTAATGGAAAGTATTCTTAGAGATGGTATTAATAATTATCTGGATAGACAGGATCTGATTAGGAGTAGCCAGCATGGATTTGAGCATGGAAGGTCATGTTTGACAAACCTTATTTAATTTTTTGAAGAAGTTATGAGGAATGTTGATGAGGGTAAGGCAGTGGATGTAGTCTATATGGACTTCAGCAAAGCCTTTGACAAAGTTCCACATGGAAGGTTAGTTAAGAAGGTTCAGTCGTTAGGTATTAATGCTGGAGTAATAAAATGGATTCAACAATGGCTAGATGGGAGATGCCAGAGAGTAGTGGTGGATAATTGTTTATCGGGATGGAGGCCGGTGACTAGCGGGGTGCCTCAGGGATCTGTTTTGGGCCCAATGTCGTTTGTAATATACATAAATGATCTGGATGATGGGGTGGTAAATTGGATTAGTAAGTATGCTGATGATACTAAGGTAGGAGGTGTTGTGGATAATGAGGTGGGTTTTCAAAACTTGCAGGGAGATTTATGCCGGTTAGAAGAATGGGCTGAACGTTGGCAGATGGAGTTTAATACTGCGAAGTGTGAGGTTCTACATTTTGGCAGGAATAATCCAAATAGAACATACAGGGTAAATGGTAGGGCATAGAGGAATGCAGAGGAACAGAGAGATCTAGGAATAACAGTGCATAGTTCCCTGAAGGTGGAGTCTCATGTAGATAGGGTGGTGAAGAAGGCTTTTGGAACGCTGGCCTTTATAAATCAAAGCATTGAGTACAGAAGTTGGGATGTAATGTTAAAATTGTACAATGCATTGGTAAGGCCAAATTTGGAATATTGTGTACAGTTCTGGTCACCGAATTATAGGAAAAATATCAATAAATTAGAGAGAGTGCAGAGACGATTTACTAGGATGTTACCTGGGTTTCAGCACTTAAGTTACAGAGAAAGGTTGAACAAGTTAGGTCTCTATTCATTGGAGCGAAGAAAGTTGAGGGGGGACTTGATAGAGGTATTTAAAATTTTGAGAGGGATAGATAGAGTTGACGTGAATAGGCTGTTTCCATTGAGAGTAGGGGAGATTCAAACGAGAGGACATGATTTGAGAGTTAGGGGGCAGAAATTTAAGGGAAACACGAGGGGGTATTTCTTTTCTCAGAGAGTGATAGCTGTGTGGAATGAGCTTCCTGTAGAAGTAGTAGAAGCCAGTTCAGTTGTGTCATTTAAGGTAAAATTGGATAGGTATATGGACAGGAAAGGAGTGGAGGGTTATGGGCTGAGTGCGGGTAGGTGAGACTAGGTGAGATTAAGAGTTCGGCACGGACTAGGAGGGCCGAGATGGCCTGTTTCTGTGCTGTGATTGTTATATGGTTATATGGTTATCAACGACATCGACATAGGTGACCATTTAGAAAGCACCTGTTGAGTATATTCAACTGAAGGGAAGAAATTATACTTATATAGCTCTTTAAAATTTTTAGTACTTTTGATACCAAGGTAAGTGAAATCGTTTTGGGTAATATTAAAAGGTATTTGATCATAATAATCAGAATAATTATTAATTGGAAATAATTCACTTTTATGTAAATTAAGTTACAAAATTACCCAAAAATACCAAATTCCATAAATATAGATAACATAAAAGGAATAGATTTCCTAGGATTTGAAATGTAAACTAATAAATCATCTGTGTATAATGAAACCTTATGTAATTTATCCCCTCTCTTAATACCCTGCACAGAATTAGAATCCCTAAGAGCAATAGCAACTGGTTCGAAAGCCAAATTAAATAATAAAGGACTAAGAAGACAACCCTGACGGGTACCTCTATATAATCTAAAGTAAGGAGACTTTTGATTATTAGTTATAACCACAGCTACCAGGGCATGATAAATCAATTTAATCCAGTAAATAAATCCTGGACCAAAATTAAACCTCTTCAAAACCTGAAATAGATAAGGCCACTCCACCCTATCAAAGGCTTTCTCTGCATCTAAAGATACAATACATTCTGATTCTTTGGCTGAAGGGGAAATAAATGATATTTAATAATCTTCAAATATTAAAATGTGAGTACCTATTTTTATAAATCCTGTTTGATCGTTTGGGATAACATTGGGCAAGATACTCTCAAGCCTATTTGCTAGAATTTTAGAGAGGATTTTAAAATCTACATTCAATAAAGAAATAGGTCTATAGGATACACATTCCAGAGGGTCTTTTCCTTTTTTTGGAATCAATGAAATTAGTGCCTCATAAAAAGTTTTAGGAAGGTTCGCAGAGGATGTAGAGTCGGTAAATGTTTGATGAAGATGTGGTATAAGAATTTCATGAAAAGTCTTGTAAAATTCTACCGTATAACCATCAGGTCACAGAGATTTACCTAATTGCATCGAGGATATAGCCTTGGCTATCCCTCTTGTTTAATAGGTGCATCTAACATATCAACATCTTGAATCGAAATTTGAGGTATGTTTAACCTTTGCAAAAATCTATTCATAATAATAGTGCTATCAGAGAATTCAGATTTATAAAGATTAGAATAGAGTCCATAAATATCTTATTATTTCATAAGGATCTAAAGTTTCTGTTCTATCTGGTTGGCGAATTTTTGAAATCTGTTTTCTGACCATCCCAGCCTTTAAACGACCCGCCAAAAGCTTAGCAGATTTTTCCCCATGTATATAAAATAAACTTTTAGATTTAAAAATTTGCTGTTCAATGGGAAAGGTCAGAAGTAAATCATACTGTGATTGAAGTTCGACCCTTTCTTTAGGTTTAACTGAATACCCTTTACCTATCTGTTTAATTTTATTAATAAGCACCGACAATTCCACTTTAGTTTTCTTTCTCAAAGCTGCTGAATATGAGATTATCTGTCCCCTAAGAAAAGATTTCAACGTGTCTAATATAACCAGACTTGACATTCCTTCAGTTGTGTTAAATTCAAAAAATATAGAAACTTGCTCCTTAATAAAATTAACAAAAGCTGGATCCTGTAACAATACGGGGTTCAATCTCCACTGTGACATTTTCAAAAATCTATCCGAAAGCAAGGATTAACTTTAAAGGCGCATGATCTGAAAGCGCAATGATGTCATACACATTCAACAACGGAGTTTAACAGACGTGTATCTAAAAAAAAGTAATTAATGCAAGAATACTTGTGATGAACGTGTGAGAAAAAAGAGAAATCTTTACCATTGGGGTGTTTATACCTCCAAATATTGACAAGGCCACATTCTAATAAAAAAGAATTATTACAAGTCACCGCTTTATTAGGTAGCGACGGATTGGTTGATGACCTGTCAATCACCGGTTTTAAACAACAATTAAAGTCACTTACATTCATTCAGATTTGGTAACTCAGAAAAAAGTTTCTTAAAAAAATCAGAATTATCTACATTAGGTGCATATACACACACCAGAGCTACCTTTTGCTTGCATAATAAACCAGTAACAATTAAATATCTTCCAATCAAATCAGTAGTAGTATTAAAATGTACAAAAGGGATCTTGGGACTAAGAAATATAGAAACACCACTTATTTTACTATCTGACAGTGAGTGAAATATAGGCCCTTTCCAGAAAC
This sequence comes from Hypanus sabinus, assembly GCF_030144855.1. NCBI lineage: Eukaryota > Metazoa > Chordata > Chondrichthyes > Myliobatiformes > Dasyatidae > Hypanus > Hypanus sabinus. Next base: position 425,907 of record NW_026779048.1, on the reverse strand, counting down.
GGAAAAACCTGTCCTCATCCTGTTTTCGTATATTATTTTCTTGCACAAAAATAATATCAGCATTAAGTGTTCTTAATTTCTTAAAAATCTTTTTACGCTTAATGGGGTGATTGACACCATTCTAATTCCAAGATATTATATTGATTTTATTAACATCCATGTTTAAAATTGAACTTAATATTATATAAAAGAAATGTTATGCAAGTACAGATTAAACCAAAAGGTGCGGGTACAACCAGAAGGAGTGACGCATTTACGAAAGAGAAATCCATCAAAAGAACTGCCCAATCAAGAAAAACCTACTCTAATTGTCACCTCCCAAAAGGTAAGAATTAAGGAACCAATAGGCTGGTCCCATGCTAACTAATAACCCTTGACCCTGTTCTCCATCTTACAGCTCTGTATATTACAATAAAGCAAAGATCCCATGGAAAATAGCCATAATAAAAAACACAAGCAGAATTCAACTACTATAATGTTATGTCTAACATTAATAAAATCATAATCAACAACAGCCATCTTAGAATCAGCTAAAGTAGCTTAAACACATATTCAAAAAAAGAATAAGTCTGAGCAAATAATATTACAAACAATATTCTTTCTCTTGAAAAAAAGTAAATGAGTATATATATAACAGACCTAAAACTATATTAGTATTGAAACAAATAAAAGAAATAAAAAGATTAATACATGACAGGTCCTACACAGACCATTAGAGTACAATACTATAAAGGTTCCCTACAAAACAGTTATAAATGTACTAATTATTAATAAGGTAAAAAAATTAAATCAGCCATGTCCCAAACCAAAGAATGAAAAGGTATAGAATGTACTTAACTCAGAAGCTCCATAAACAACTCATACAGCAAATACTTCAAAATTGCCTATTGAGTAATCAGGTTAACTTTAATATTTTATACAGTAGGCTTAACTTTAAGATTTTTAATGTACTCCCATCCCTCCTGAGGAGAGTAGATTCTCAGTGACTGAGATTTTTCAGGAAAAATGATCAGCTTTGCTGGAAAGCGAAGGGAGGGATTTAAATCCAATTTATACATTTCACTCATAACTTCTCGATATTTCTTTCTTTCGGCAAAGATTTCAGGGGGATAGTCTTCGACTATATGAATCTGTGCTGAATTAAAGATTAACTTCTGCTTCTTTCTGGCTTCTCGAAGAATAGCTTCTTTAGTCGTATAATAATGCAAAGAAAGTACAATTGGTCTAGGACGTAATTCGGATGAACATCGAGAAAATGGAATTCTGTGGGCTCTGTCAATTAAGGGGCTAGTTTCGAGGGTCTCATTGAAAGGTGAGTACAACATATCTGAGAAGACACTTAACAGATCGCCAGCTTCAGTATTTTCAGGCAGTCCCAGAATACATAAATTCCTCCAATGCCCTCTACTATCTAAATCAACCATTCTTTTCTTCGTTTTAGATAGTTCCAATGTAATTTCATTGATTTTCTTTTCCATTGAAGATACCTTCATCCCTTGATCTTTAATAGTTTGCTTGAATACATCATGTTCACTCTCGATTCGGGTTGTAGTCTGCTGAAGTGTTTGAAGTTGAGAGTCCAGGTTTTCCAGAGAGTCTTGAACCGTAGAAATAGCTTTCTCCTGCTTCCCGTTTGAACCGGTCAGCTTATCAATTTTAATATTAAGCGATCCAAATTCCGATTTCATGTCTTGTAGAAGAAAATATTCCTGCGTTTAGATTCTGTCATAACAGGTTCCTCTGTTTTCTTGGTTTGTTCCGTTTGCTCCATTTCAGGGAAAGTCTTGCCGCTTCTCAGTTCAATACCAGAACGACTTTTTTCAGCCATTGTTATTAAGTCGTAAATCCTTCAGTAGAAGTAGTAAATCATCAAAGCAAAAAGGGATCTGCTAGTGGGATATAAAATATATTAAAAGAGAGAGCGCCACTAGGAATGCGACCTACTCCATGTGCTACAAAATGGAGAATCACCTTCCAAATGATAAAAGGCCTGAACAGATTAGATATGGCAAAGTTTTTTCCCATGGTTGGTGAGTCTCAGACAAAAGGGCACAACTTCAGGACTGAAGGACGTCTATTTAGAACATAGATGCTGAGAAATTACTTTAGTCAGAGGGTGGTAAATTTGTGGAATTTGTAGCTATGAGCGTGTGTGGAGGCCAAGTCACTGAGTGCATTTAAGGCAGAGAGAGATAGGTTCTTGATTAGCCAGGGCATCAAAGTGTATGGGGAGAAGGCAGGGGAGTGGGGATGACTGGAAGAATTGGATCAGTCCATGATTGAATGGCGGAACAGACTCGTGGGCTGAATAATCAGATAGCCTGTGTTCCCAGTCTACCCTATCCAATTCCTCCCTCCTCCCTTTGTAGTCTACCTTGTATAGGCATAATACACTGGTTTTAGATGGGTCAATTGCACCCTCCATTTGTATGAGAAACTCAATCATACTGTGATCGTTCTTTCCAAGAGGGTCCCTAGCTACAAGATTGCTAATCTTACCTGTCTTATTATACAGGACCAGATCTGAGGTAGCACGTTCCTTTGTAGGTTCAGTAACCAGCTGTTCAAAAAAGCCACCACAGATGCATTCTATGAAGTCCACTTCAAGTCTGCCTTGACCAACTTGATTCACCCAATCTATGTGTAAGTTAACGTCCCCCATGATAACTGCTGTTCCATTCTGACATGCCTCAGATATTTCTCTGTTCATTGCCTGTGTCACTATAATGTTTTTATTCGGTGGCTGATAGACAACTCCCATCGGTGATTTTTTTCACCTTTACTATGTCTAATCTCTACCGGGATGGAATCAACATTCTGTTCCTTAGATTTGTTTTTGTAATTTATTTTTTTATTGGAGTTCCTCATCAAACAAACATTTCCATAAGATGTATTTCAGACATTGTACATATATATCATATAATCATATATATCACAAATCTCCACAAAGTATTTATCTGGGGTATACACTTATAGAAAAGAGTGGAAAGAAAAAACAAGCAAAAGGAAAGAACTATGTACAAGTAGGGAGTGATCTTTTTACAACATATTCATTGATTTGTGAGAATTAAGTCAGGCCTATGAGGCATTATGTAGTTAAACCATTTTTCCCAGTATTAATCAAATTTTTCCAGCTTATGATAAACAGATGCTGTTATCTTCTCCATTTTGTAAATGTCCATTGTAATTTCCATCCATGTATTTAAAGTTGGGCTCTCCTGTGATAACCATTTCCTAGTAAGAGTCTTTTTAAACCAGCCACCAACAGCATATTCATTAAATATTTATCTCTTTTCAACCATTCTTGAGGTATATACCCAAAATATGTGGTCTTACTCTCTAAAGGTATTTCATATTTAAAGATGTCTTGTAGGGCACTGTGTATCCCCCTCCAATAGTTTTGGATAACAGGGCAATCCCAAAAAATATGATAATGATTTGCATTTTGATTTCCACAATTTCTCCAGCAAACAGGGAGGTTACTATCATAATGGGATTTCTGAGATCGTGTAATAAAATATCTCATCAAGTTTTTTCATCCAAACTCCCTCCATTTCTGTGAACTGGTACACTTCCATTGATATCTCCATATTGTTGTCCATTCTTCCTCAGATATAATTATCCCTCCTTCCTTCTCCCATTTTGTTTTAATGTACGAAGTTGAATGTGTTTTAAGATTTGACAACCACTTATACATGCTTGAAATTATTCTACTACCATGATCTGAATTATATGCTTTTCTAAAGAGCTCTATCAAGCATGTACTTGTCTTGGTTACATTTTTAAGCGTCTTATTAACATATTGTCGCATCTATAAATACCGATAGAAATCTTGTTTTTCTATTAAGTGTTTCTCTTTAAGCATTTCAAAACTGAACAGTGTTCCTTCTTTCATTATGTTGCAAAGAACTGTTATTCCTTTAAAAGGCATCTATAAATTTGCTAATGATACAACCACTGTTGGCAGAATCTCAAATGGTGAGGAGAGAGCGTGTAAGAGTAAGATATACCAACTAGTTGAGTGGTGTTGCATCAACAACTTTGAACTCAACATCAATAAGACCAAAGAGCTGATTGTGGATTTAAAGAATGATGAGATGGGGGCACACACCAGTCCTCATGGAGGGACCAGAAGTGGAAAGAGTGAGCAATTTCAAATTCCTGGGTGTTAATACCTTTGAGGACCTAACCTGGTTCCAACATATCAATGCAGCTATAAAGTAGGCAAGACAGCTGCCATATTTCATAGTTCGAGGAGATTTGGTATGTCACCTAAAACACTCAAAAACTTCAACATATGTACCTAGAGAGAATTCTGGCTGGTTGCATCACTGCCTGGTATGGGGGTGCTTCTGCACAGGATCAAAGTAAGCTGCAAAGAATTGTAAAGTTAGTCAGCTCTGTCTTGGGTACCAGCCTCCAAAGTAACCAAGGCATCTTCAAGGAGTGATTAAGGAAGTATCCATCATTACAGACCTCCACCACCCAGGACAAGAAAGTGGCTACCGTATACTTCATTAGGAGTTTGAAAAAAATTTGGCATTTCAACAAATAAACTCAAAAACTTCTAAAGATGTACCATGGAGAGCATTTTGACAGGCTGCATCACTGTCTGGTGTGGGAGGACTACTGGACAGGACCGAAAGAAGCTGCAGAGGGTTGTAAAACCAGTCAACTCCATCTTGAGTACTAGCCTGCAAAGTACCCAGGACACCTTCAGGGACCAGTGTCTCAGAAAGGAGTTCTATTATTAAGGACCACCAGCATCCAGGGCATTTCCTTTTCTCACTGTTACCATCAGGTAGGAGGTACAGAAGACTGAAGGCACACACTCAGCGATTCAGGAACAGCTTCTTCCCCTCTGCCATTCAATTCCTAAATGGACATTTAATCTTTGGACACTACCCCACTTTTTATAAAATACAGAATTTCTGTTTTTTGTACATTTTTAACCTATTCAATATACATATACTGTAATCGATCTATTTATTTATTTATTTATTTATTTATTTATTTATTTTCCCTTTTCTATATTATGTATTTCATTGAACTGCTGCTGCTAAGTTAATAAATTTCACATCACATGCCGGTGATAGTAAACCTGATTCTGATTGAGATTTTCAATGTTTGAGATCATCAACAGCATGCAGATTAGTGCTCTTTTTGAAACTGCAACTTGACTTTTCATTTTTTTCTCTTTCCTCTGAAGTCCATTTATTTTTGTCTACCCAGTACGCTCTTTGTCTGTGTCCTACTTTGTTACATTTTTGGCATGTCTTGCTTTTAAACCTGCATTTGTATGGTTTATGTGAACCTCTGCCACAACGGTAATACAGCTTGTTCGGCCAGACGGGTTTCTGTCCAGACATTGCAATTTGGTTCATGCTCACTTTCATTCCTGACTGCCACTCAGTTGTGTCTCTGTCTGCCGTTCACATTGATACAGCAATTTCAACTGCTCTTTTAAATAATAGCTGTTAAAATATTATTTAAAATATTATTTTAAATAATAGCTGTTCTTCAGTTAGGAGCTGATCTTCAATTCTTTTTTATAAGATTCCACAAACATCAGTGCATCTTTAAGCCCATCAATGAACTGGCAATGCTCAGACAACCTCTTCAATTCAACCACATATGCTGAAGGGACTCCCCTTCCTTTTGATTTTGCTTACAAAACCTAAAGTGTTCTGCAATCAACAATGGTTTGGATTCTAAATATTTTTTTCATTATGATAACAATATCAGCAAAGCTAATTCTGGCTAGTTTGATTGGAGCAGTTAAACTTCTAAGCAAGGTGCTGGATGCTCCTCCACCTATTGCACTCAGTAAAACTCACTCACTTCTCTGTGGCTATTCCACTTGCTTTAAAATATTGTTCAATTTGTTCAGTACACATCACCCAGCTATTTTTTGTGCAATCAACACATTGTCTTTCTGATGCAGCCAGCCATTTCTACATTTTCTTTATTTATTATGATCCTATAACTCTCCAATTTCAGCATACCCTTTCTAATATGAGGGGCCCAGACCTACTCGCAGTGCTCCAACTGAGGCCTCACTAGTGCTTTATAAAGTCTCAGATTATATCCTTTACATTCTAGTCCTCTTGAAATGAATGCAAACATTGTGAAACCTCCTGGTTTCCTTGGCTGTGTAAGTCTAGGGAAGACTACCTCCAGCCCTGCCAAACTCATGAGGTTGAGGCACACTCAATCCCACCCCAAACCCCAGTTTGTGTGGATGCTGTGTCATTTACTGCCCTGTTACACATTAATGCCATGAAATAACAGATAGGACACTGCATATGATTAAAGGAATTATATTTATGAATCTTAACTGAAGGGTTAGTAAAGAATACCAAAAAGAAAAGGGCCCATTCTAATTAAACAGTTTGTTACGAACCCCGTAACTGGGTCACTTACCAGCAAAGATAGAGAGGTCTGTTGAAGTCTGATGGTACTATTTTTTAAAGTATTTATTGATAAAGGGGCACAAAAATAAGATTAATGCAACATACAGATAACATACGTCGTCAATACTCAATCTAAAAGTGCGGTATAATAATAACCAATAAGAAATAGTTCTATCGTTGTCTAGGGGATAATGTATTGTCTGATGGAAGTATAACAGTCACTGTTAGTTCGTTCAAGCTGCAGCGTTTTGGGTTTAAGAGAGAGACAGTTTAAACTTGTCCAGGTCTTTTATGATGCCAATCCTTTGAGTCGGGGGAGTTGGTTTCCCCGTTGTTAGCTGAAAGCCGTTTTCCGTGGTACCAGCCACCTGACCCAGGCAACGGAACTGAACGCACGTGGCCTCCTTCAAATGGCGTCCCGCGATCACGGGAGTGCTAGCGTTTCTTCTGGTGCATCTGAGGGGCTGTTCCCACAAACCCTCTTTTATCCTGACTCACAGGTCTCAGATGTCAATCAGGTTGGGGGTGATGCAATCCCTCCCTCAACCAGCCCACTTTGCCTGAGGGCTTCCACGTAGCATAGTATCTCAATCCACAAATTCATCTCCAAGAGACAATGGCCATGTCCCGTAGCTTTATATTGCTGGGGGAACGAGACATTTTACACGTCTCTCTCTCATTTCCTGGGTCTCCTGACTCAACCCAATAGTGATCTTGCGATTCTCACAAGGGAGGGGGCTGCAGGCATAATAAGTTAAATATGCACAAGTTGGAGCTCATCTCGAACTTCTCTGTCATTCATGCGCTGGGACCTTGGTCAACGTGAAAGCACGCATCACATTCCGAAAGTTACTTACAATCCATCTCGACAAATGAGTCTCCTACCAGATTGTATATTACAACTGGTTCTCTCTAGTGTCTTCTCTCTTTATCTCCTCTCAAACAAAAGCCCAACCTTAGTGTCCCTCACCAGTAAAACCTCCCCTTAATCCAACCATCCTAATTGGATGGCGTATATTTTTAACCATATAACAATTATAGCACGGAAACAGGCCATCTTGGCCCCTCTAGTCCGTGCCGACGCTTACACTCACCGAGTCCCACTGACCTGCACTCAGCCCATAATCCTCCATTCCTTTCCTGTCCATATACCTATCCAATTTTACTTTAAATAACAATACCGAACCTGCCTCTACCACTTCTACTGGAAGCTCATTCCACATAGCCACCGCTCTCTGAGTAAAGAAATTCCCCCTCGTGTTACCCTTAAATTTCAGCCCCCTAACTGTCAAATCATGTCCTCTTGTTTGAATCTCCCCTACTCTCAATGGAAAAAGCCTATCCACGTCAACTCTATCTATCCCCCTCATAATTTTAAATACCTCTGTCAAGTCCCCCCTCAACCTTCTACGCTCCAAAGAATGAAGATCTAACTTGTTCAGCCTTTCCCTGCAACTTAGGTGCTGATACCCAGGTAACATTCTAGTAAATCTCCTTTGTACTCTCTCTATTTTGTTGACATCTTTCCTATAATTCGGTGACCAGAACTGTGTTGATATCTTTCCTATAATTCAGAGACCAGAACTGGTCACCTCTCTCTGATCTTCAACAGTAACCCAAGCAAGCTTAAAAACAGAACAGACTGCTCATACAGAACTGCCAAAATGAAGTACATACAGCATAACAGTTAAAATATGAACCAGGGCATTACAGTTGCATTTGTCTTCCTCACCACAGACTCAACCTGCAATTTAACCTTTTGGGACTCCTGCACATCCCTTTGCAGGTCAGTTTTTTTTTGATAGTCAACCCTTTTATTTCTTCTATCAAAGTGCATGACCATACATTTCTCAACACTGTATTCAATCTGCCATTTCTTTGCTCATTCTCCTAATCAACCTACCTGCTCTCCACCTACCTTTGCATTATCTGCAAACTTTGCACCAAGGCCATCAATTCCATCATCCAAATCGTTGACAAACGATGTGAAAAGTAGGTGTCCCAATACTGACCCCTAAGAATCACCACTAGTTACCGGCAGCCAACTAGAAAAGGCTCCCTTTATTCCCACTCATTGCCTTGGGTCAGCATGGACTACTTGAGCTGAAGGGTCTCACACTGTGACTCCATATATTCTTCTGTGATTTGGCCAAACCTGCTTTAAGCCACAGCCAGACACAGGCTCAATCCCTGTTGACAGTGATGAACTTCAGGTCACCTGTTTACCTTGCCAGCTCAGTGATTGGTACCTGCAAGATCATGTAAGTAACAAAAAACAGGCTTAGGAGCTGGAGCAAGTCATTTAGTCCGTCAACCTTGCTTCACTATCTACAATTCAACAGTGGTGTAGTAGTTAGCATGACACCATTTCAGCTCAGGGCCACCAGAGATCAGAGTTTAATTCTGACGCTGTCTGTAATGAGCTTGTATGTCCTCCTGCTGATCATGTGTGTTTCCTCCAGGTGCTCCAGTTTTCTTCCACAGATGTACCAGTTAGTAGGTTAATTTTTCCCAGCATGAATCAAATTGTTCCAGCTTATGATAAACAGATGCTGTTATCTTCTCCATTTTGTAAATGTTCATTGTAATTTCCATCCATGTATTTAAAGTTGGGCTCTCCTGTGATAACCATCTCCTAGTAAGAGTCTTCTTACCAGCCACCAACAGTATATTCACTAAATATTTATCTCTTTTCAAACATTCTTGAGGTATATATCCAAAATATGTGGTCTTTCTAAGGGTATTTCACTTTAAAGATGTCTTGTAGGGCATTGTGTATCCCCCCCAATAGTCTTTGATAACAGGGCAGTCCCAAAAAATATGATAATAAATTGCATTTTGATTTTGGGGGTTGCTATCATGATGGGATTTCTGAGAGGATGTAATAAAATATCTTATCAAAGTTTTTCCATCCAAACTCTCTCCATTTCTGTGAACTAGTACACTTCTATTGATACTTCCATATTATTGTCCATTCTTCCTCAGATATAATTATCCCTTCTCCCTTCTCCCATTTTGTTTTAATGTATGAAGTCAAATGTGTTTTAAGATTTAACAACCCCTTATACGTGCTTGAAATGATTCTACTTCCATTATCTGAAATATATGCTTTTCTAAAGAGCTCTATCAAGCATGTACTTGCCTTGGTTACATTTTTAAGTGTCTTATCAACGTATTGTCACATCTGTAAATACCGATAAAAATCCTGTTTTTTCTAATAAGTGTTTCTCTTTAAGCATTTCAAAACTGAACAGTGTTCCTTCTTTCATTATGTTACAAAGAACTGTTATTCCTTTAGCTGTCCAGTCCTTAAATCTAGCATCCAATTTATTTGGTGTAAAATCCAAGTCATATGTGTACCATTTAAGAATTGCAATATCTCCCTCTAGATTATATTCTTTTATAGTAGTTTTCCATATTTTAAGAGTCGATTTCACCCATGGGTTATCAATAGTATTTATGTACCTTTGCAGGTTGTTATCAGCCAAAATTGCTTGTATGGGGATGGGAAGTACCCACTCCTCAATGTTTTTCCATTGAGCGCCATATGATGGGTTACACCAACATATCACAGCTCTCAACTGTGCTGCAAAATAATAATCTCTAAGAGAAGGTAGGCCCCATCCCCCATTTTCCTTTGCAAATTGCAAAGTTTTGAGATGAACTCTAGGCCTTTTACCCTGCCAAATATACCTTGATAGCATCTTGTTCCATTCATTGAATTGATTTTGATTAATCTCTATTGGTAGGGTCTGAAAGAGATATAACAGTCTGGGCAGCATATTCATTTTAATAGACTCAATCCTTGAACTGAGACTGAAAAAAGGAATCAGGTTCCATCTTGCCATATCTTCTTTAATTTTTTATATAAAGGCTGATAATTACATTCTGATAATTTTGCCAAATCTTTTGGCATAATGATGCCCAAATATTTGAAAGACTCTGTGTGCCATGCTCAGGGATATCTACTTTCAATTTCTCTTGGTGGGCTATGGTAATTTGAAAGTAATTGGGTTTTATCTATGTTGATCTTGTATCCTGATAATTGACCATATTGTTCAAAGGATTGCATCAATTTAGGTAAAGAGTATGTTGGTTGCCCTAGATAGATCAAGATGTCATCTGCATAACAAGCCAATTTATGCTCTGTCCCTTTAATTGTAATTCCCCTGATATCTTCATTTTGTCTGATGTATTGAGCTAATGGTTCCAGATATAACGCGAAGTGTAATGGTGACCATGCACAACCCTGTCTCATGCCCCTTTCTAGGGTAAGACTATTTGATAAATATCCATTGATTTTAATCCTAGCAGTAGGGTTGCCATATAGTGTCTGTATAGTTTTAATAATTGTGTCTTGGAAACCAAATCTATGTAAAACTCTGTAAAGAAAATTCCAATTAACCGAATCAAATGCTTTTTCAGTGTCCACACTTATCACTATTGCTTCGATTTTATTTTTTTGTATATGATCCATAATGTGAAGTGTCCTTCATATATTGTCTTGTGTCTGGTGTTGTTGTATAAAACCTGTCTGATCATTACGTATCAGTATGGGTAGAAACTCCTCTAATCGTTTGGCCATGATGGAGGTAAATAATCTATAATCTACATTAAGAACGGATATTGGTGTAAATGGCCCGCATTCCATTTTATCCGTGCCTTCTTTTGGTATAGCTGAGATTATCGCTTAGTTCCAACTGGGTGGCATTTGTGCCTTTTTTAGAGCCCAGTTCAATGTGGGGAGTAAAACAGGAATTAACTCATTTTTAAATTCTTTGTACCACTCTGCCGTATACCCATCTGATCCTGGTGACTTGCTTAATTTAAGCCTACTAATTGCAGCTTTTAATTCAACTTCAGTTATGTCAGCAGTCATCCTATTTCGTTCTTCGCTTAAAGTGGGTAACTCTAGAGAATTCAAGAAGGTGTCATTTTGGGTTATGCTTCCCCCTGGAACTTTGGAATATAGAGTTTTGTAAAACACTTCAAAAACTTCTTGAATTTCATGTAGCTTATTTTTTTATCATTTTCGTTCTTGGGTCCCTAATTCTATGAATTGTATTTTCTGCTTTTTTTTTCAGTTTCCACGCCCATATTTTCATAGATTTCGATCCACTTTCATAATGTCTCTGTTTCAGAAACATCAAGTTTTTCCTGATTTCTTGTGTAGCCAAACTATTTATTTCATTCCTAATTCTTTTAATTTCCCCAAATATATCCTGCACCAAATTCAATTTGTGTTTTTTCTCCAGTTCCTTCAGCCTATTTTGTAATTCCTCTAATGCTTTATTCCTTATATTTTTCTTATATGAAGATATCACTGTAATTTTAAGACTGCCTTCAGAGTATCCCATAAAATGGGAGGTGAAACCTCTCCATTATCATTAAATTCTTAGTAGAGACCAATTTCTTTTTTAATTTGTTCCTTAAAGTACGGATTATTGAGTAAACTTGAATTTAGTCTCCAAATAGTATTCTTTGGTTGTAGGTCAAAATCAACAGATAAATATATAGGTGCATGGTCACTTACATCTATTGTCCCAATTCCACGGGTGTTTATTTTGTCTTTATCTTTTCCAAATGTTATGAAATAGTCTATTCTTGTATATACAGAATGGGGGGCAGAATAATGAGTGTAATCCCTTCTGTCAGGGTGAAGGTCCCTCCATATATCAATTAGACCAACATCCTCAAAAAGTGTATTAACATTCTTATGTAAGGATTTTGTTTCATAGGTTTTTCTATTGGAAGAGTCTAAGTTTGGTTGTAATTGTAAATTTAAGTCTCCCACACATATCAGGAGACCTTCTGTTTCCATTACCATAATATCAGTAATTTTCCGAAATAATTACTCTATTATTTTCTGAAATAATCGAGTAACTGAATTGCTGTTTATATTCCCGCTTACCAGAATATACCTGCCCTCTTTATCTCCCATTTCGAATATTTTTTTTCAAAATTTAGCTTACTTGCGATAAGAATAGCAACTCCTCCCCTATGTCCTGATTTATATGAAGAGAAAATCAGATTAGTGAAGCCCATTCTCTTTAGTTTTTTATGCTCATTATCACTTAAATGAGTTTCCTGTAAATATACTACATGGGCTTGTTCATTTTGGATAAAATTCTCTTACTATATCTTTTAATAGCCCATTGACATTAAAAGAACTGAATTTTACCTTGTCCTTAGCCATCTGTATTTATCTGTCAATATATCACTGAAATTAGAATAAAACTTAATCGATCTACTCCCTGAACAAATAAGAACCAAGAAACGCAAATAATGACAAAAATGGCAATGAATGTGTGACTCCAAGGCTGAGGTCTCTAGTAGGTGACCCTGCGTTGAGCTAGAGGAAATGTCTAGCTGTGGGGGATAACCCCTCCTACTTGTGAGTTGAGGGCCCCCATTGCAGTATTCATAAAAGTCAGTGAACAAATCCATTACACAGAAAAGATTTCCCATTTCCCTGTGTACTCCTCCTATATACACACACACACACACACACACACACACGTGCACACACACACACACACGCGCACACACACACACACACACACACACACACACACACACACACATATATATATTCCATACATACACATATATGCATATATATATATATATATATATTCTCATTTTGGTGTGGAAAAAGGAGTAAGTGAGCGAATAAAGAATAACAACTAAGTAATATAAAATCCACATTATAACAAGTATTTCTCGAGATAGGTATATCACCGTGTACTTTTGCTTCCGTTTAGCTTCCCAACATTTTTAAAGTTAGCCAAAGCTTATGTCTCTTCTGAAGGGGGTGAGGACTGTCTTTGGGAAACTCCCAGTCACCTTGATATATTTCTCCTGGCCTCCTCCCGTCTCCTGCCTTCTCGATTCTCACACTATTTCCCAAGTGGAGCAGGATAATTCCTCTGCCAGGCTTTCCCTCATTTTGGTCATGCTGACGGGCAACCCTCTGGCTTTCATGTCTGTAGTCGCCTCTTCCACTATCTGGTACAACCGCGTCCTGTTGTCATAAAACACTCGAAGTTTAGCAGGGTACAGAGTTTGAAATCTAATATTACTTTGCTTTAGTACTCGCTTTACTTCAGAGTATTCTTTGCGCTTCTGGAGGACCGTGGGGGAGGGTAATCTTGGTCGAAATATATTAATTTATCATCGAAAAACACTCTCTTCTTAACCCCGGCCCTTTGTAGAATCTGCATCTTGGTGCTGGACCGAAGGAATTTAATTATTATAGAGTGTGGCTTTCTATCCAGGGTAGGTTTCAGGACGAGCGCACGATGGGCTCTTTCAACTTCCAGCTCCATAGCCGAGGGAAGATTCAACGCATCCCGCAGTAACTTTCCGACAAACTCCGTCATAGACGAGCCCTCCGCTCCTTCAGGAATGTTGTCGATTCTGATATTTTCCCACCGTGATCTTCCCTCCAGGTCAAGCAGTTTACCTTCTTGGTGATGTAATATTTTTATTGTCTTACTCAGTATCCGTTCCATGATTTGAACGTGATCTTCCACCTTCTCAATACGAGTCTCTGCCACCGCTATTTTTTGATTGATGCTGGTAAGCTCTGTCTTAATATCACGGAGCTGCTGTTTTATATCTTTCTGGACTTCCATTATCTCTTTCAGGATTTCAATCACATTCGCCGCTTCACCTGAACGAGGCCCAGTGTCCGCCTCGCTAGCACGTGGTCGGGTAGGAGAGCCACTCGCTGCACTCCTCTCAGTCGCAGGCTCCGCAGTGTCACTTTTTTAATTTCCATTTCTTTTTCCCCATTCTTGCCCCTCTTTTCAGTTCAAATATTTTTCGAAAAATATTTTATTTGATGGGTTAACAGGGCTTAATACGCATTTTTCCGGAGGAGCGAGAGACTTAATCTGCCATTCTCGACGATGATGTCACCAGAAACCTCTGTTCCTTAGATCTTATATCGTCTCTCACTGTTGACCTGATCTCATCTTTAATTAAGAGCGCTACCCCATCTCCCCTATCTTCCAGCCTATCCTGCCGTATTACCTGATATCCTTGGATACATAATTCCCAATCCTCTCCACCCTGCAGACACGTTTCTGCAATGACCAATAAATTATACCCCTTTGTACTGATTTGTGCCACGTTCACTGACCTTGTTACGAATACTACGGACATTCAGATAAAGTGCCCTCACACTCATTGTGCCTTAAAAATCTGGTAATCGTTGTCTCTTTTGCACTTGACTCTTCTGCACTCCACCCTTACTTCTCATTTTTTAACTTTTGCTTTTACTTTATCCATACTTTTCCAATCTGTTGAACACCCCTCCCCCCCCCCACTACTATTTAGTTTAAAGTCCACAGTGCAAGTTATGTGATTCACTGGGATCCAGGTCCCATCACGGTTCAGGTGGAGTCCGTTCCATTGCTACAGCTCCCTCCTTCCCCAATACTGGTGCCAATTTCCCATGAATTCATACCCACTTCTCCCATACCAATGCTTGAGCCAAGCATTTAACTCTAATTTTCCTGACTCTATATGGATTTTAATGTTGCTCAGGCAGTAATCCAGAGATTACCACCTTTTTGATTCTGCTTTTTAATGCAGTCCCTAGCTGCTCAAATTCCCTCAGCATTCTTTCTACGTCATTGATCCCCACGTGGACCACAGCAACTGGATCTTTCCCCTCTCACTGCAAATTCCTCTGCTGGTCAGATATGATGTCCCAAACCCAGTCATCAGGCAGGGAACACAATTAACAACACTTTTAACAAAATTGCAAACACACTCCGTCTTCCATGAACTCTATCATTTCTCACACGATCGAAACCATTAATTACAAAATCTAGTGCTGGGTCAAGCCATATTTCTTACACAGACACATTACTTCCAGTTTCCCAGAAAAATCCCTCATGTAACTCTTAAATTCCTGTCCATTAGCTTTTAAACTTCTTGTATTCATAGAACATAGAACAGAAAATACAGAAATTTACAGCACATCACAGGCCCTTTGGCCCAAAATGTAACCTACTCTAGAAACTGCCTAGAATTTCCCCACTGCATAGCCCTCTATTCATCGAAGCTGCATCTACCCGTCTGTGAGTCTCTGAAAAGACCCTATTGTACCCACCTCTACCACCGTCACTGCCAGTGCATTCCACACACCCACCACTCTCTGTGTGGAAACCTTACCTCTGACATCCCTCTTGTACCTACTTCCAAGCACCTTAAAACTATGCCCCCCCCCTGGTGTTAACCATTTCAGTCCTGGGAAAAAGCCTCTGGCTATCCACGTGATCAATGCCTCACCCCAATGAGTAAAAGCCAAGTTCACTCAACCTATTCTCATACGGCATTGTCTCAAATCCAGGCAATACCCTTGCAAATCTCCTCTGCACTCTCTCTGTAGTATCCACATCTTTCCAGTGGTGAGGTGACCAGGACTTAACACAGTACCCCAGGTGGGGTCTAATTAAGGTCAAAGGTCCAACTTAATGTCAGAGAAATGCATGTAATATACATCCTAAATACTTTTTCTTTGCAAACATCCATGAAAACAGAGGAGTGCCCTAAAGAATGAACGACAGTTAAACGTAAGAACCCCAAAGTCCCCCCCAGCTCCCCACCCTCCCGTGTGTAAGCAGCAGCAAGCAATGATCCCCCGTTCCCCCACCGGCAAAAACACATCAGTGCCCACTGAGCACTCAAGCGGGAGTGAAGCAACAGCAAAGACTCAGATTCGCAGTTACCCCAAAGACTTCACCCGGCGGTCGACATACCACAGGCTCCCTCTCTCCTTAAGAAGGTCTTACATAGCTGTAAAATTTCATCACAGCTCTTGAACTCAATCCCACAGTTGATGAAAGTCATCACACCATATGCCTTCTTAACTACACTGTCAGCCCGTGCAGCAGCTTTGAGTGTCCAATGGACATGGACCCTAAGATCTCACTGATCCTCCACACTGCTGAGCATCCTACCATTAATATTATATTCTGCCTTCAAATTTGACCTTGCAAAATGAACCACTTCACTCTTATCTGGGTTGAACTCCATCTGCCACCTCTCAGCCCAGTTTTGCATTATTGATGTCCCTCTATAACCTCTGACAGCCCTCCACACTATCCACAATGCCCCCAACTTTTGTGTCATCAGCAAACTTATCAGCACACCATTCTACTTCCTCATCCAGGACATTTATGAAAATGACAAAGAGGAGGAGTCCCAGAACAGATACCTGTGGAACACCACCGGTCACCGACCTCCAAGCAGAATATGAACCGCTTACACCCACCCTTTGCTTTCTATGGGCAAGCCAGTTCTGGATGCACAAAACAAGGTCTCCTTGAATCACATGCCTCAATACTTTCTAAATGAGCCTTGCATGGGAAACCTTATCAAATGTCTTACTGAAATCCATATACACTTCATCCACTGCTCTGCCCATCAGTGTGTTTTGTTACATCCTCAAAGGATTCAGTCAGGTTCGTAAGGCACGACTTGCCCTTGACAAGGCCATGCTGACTATCCCTAATCAGATTTTCCTTAACCCTACTTGGCAAGGTCTTCTCATGGCCCCTTCCAGCTCTTCAAATTTCATGCTTGAAATCTTTCCTGGCACCCTTGTAAGAATGCCATGTAAATGTTCCTTGAACATTTGCCACATTTCTGCCATGCATTTCCCTGAAAACATGTGCTCCCAAGATCCTGACTGATAGCATCATATTTTCGCCTACTCCAATTAAATATTTTCCCAAATTGTCTGCTCCTATCCCTCTCCAGTGCTATGGTAGAGCAGATAGAGTTGTGATCACTACATCTAAAATGCTCTCCCACTGAGAGATCTGACACCTGACCAGGTTCATTTCCCAATACCAGATCAAGTACGGCCTCTCCTGTACTTGGCTCATCTAGATATTGTGTCAAAAAACCTTCTAAAGACACCTAATAAACTCCACCCCATCTAAACCCCTCGCGCTAAGGAGTGCCAGTCAATATTAGGAAAGTTAAAATCTCCCATCACAATGATCCTATTATTCTTGCACCGTTCCAGAATCTGCCTCCCTGTCGGCTCCTTAATGTGTCTCCTACTATTGGGGGGGGGGGGGTCCTATAAAAATACCCAGTAGAGTTATCGCCCCTTTCCTGTTTCTGATTTCCACCCACAGTAGACAATTACTCCATGACTTCCTCCTTTTCTGTAGCCATGATACAATCCCTAATTAGCAATGCCACACCCCCATCTCCTTTGCCTCCCTCCCTGTCCTTTTTGAAACATCTAAAGCCCGGCACACTCAGCAGCCATTCCTGCTCCTGAGACATCCAAGTCTCTGTAATGGCCATAATGTCATAGTTCCACATATCGATCCATGCTCTAAGATCATCTGCCTTGCTCATGATACTCCTTACATTAAAATAGACACCTCTCAACCACTTGGCTGAGTGCATCTTTGCTCCATCATCTGCTTATCCATCCTCACAAACCCCCTGCAAGCTCTCTCTACTTGAGTGCCAACTACCCTATCTTCTGCCTTTTCACTTCAGTTCCCACCCCCCTGCAAGTCTAGTTTAAACCCTCCCCAACAGCATTAGCAAAGCTCCCTCCCAGGATATTGGTTCCCCTCCAGTTCAGGTGCAAATCATCCCAATTGTACAGGTTACAACTTCCCCAGAAAAGGTTCAAATAATCCATGGACTTGAAACCCTGCCCCCTACACCATCTCCTCAGCCACTCATTCATCCGCTCTATCTTCCTGTTCTGACCTTCCTGAGCTCTGAGCACTGGGAGTAATCCACAGGTGACCATAGAAACATAGAAAACCTACAGCACAATAGAGGCCCTTCGGCCCACAAAGTTGTGCTGAACCTTAGAAATTACTAGGCTTACCTATAGCCCTCTATTTTACTAAGCTCCATGTACCTATCCAAAAGTCTCTTAAAAGACCCTATCTTATCCGCCACCACCACCATTGCCGGCTGCCCATTCCACGCACTCACCACTCTCTGAGTAAAACACTTACCCCTGACATCTCCTCTGTACCTACTCCCCAGCACCTTAAACCTGTGTCCTCTTGTGCTAGCCATTTCAGCCCTGGGAAAAAGCCTCCGACTATCCACACAATCAATGTCTCTCATCATCTTGTACACCTCTGTCAGGTCACCTCTCATCCTCCGTCGCTCCAAGGAGAAAAGGCCAAGTTCACCCAACCTATTCTCATAAGGCATGCTCCCCAATCCAGGCAACATCCTTGTAAATCTCCTCTGCACCTTTTCAATGCCTTCCACATCCTTCCTGTAGTGAGGCAACCAGAACTGAGCACAGTACTCCAAGTGGGGTTTGACCAGGGTCATATATAGCTGCAACATTACCTCTCGGCTCCTAAATTCAATTCCACGATTGATGAAGGCCAATACACCGTACGCCTTCTTAACCACAGAGTCAACCTGCACAGCTGCTTTGAGCGTCCCATGGACTCGGACCCCAAGATCCCTCTGATCCTCCACGTTGCCAAGCGTCTTACCATCTTGGAGGTCCTGCTCTCTAACTTCCTTCCCAACTCCCTAAACTTACTGCACAGGACCTCTACCCCTCTCCTGTCTATGACATTGAGACTAACATGCGCCATGACCTCCGGCTGCTCATCCTCCCCTTCAAGAATATTCTGCAACCGCTCGGAGACATCCTGGACCCCAGCACCTGGGAGGCAACACACTATCCTGATGTTTCTCTTGGTGCCACAGAATCTCCTATCATCCCCTAACTATCGAGTCCTCTATGACAATTGCTCCGCCTGACTTCACCCCACCCTGCTGAGGCTCGGAGCTGGCCACAGTGCTATTGGTCTGGCTACTACTGCCCTGCCCAGATAGGTCACCTCCCTCAGCGTATCTAAAGGGGTATACCTGTTGCTGAGGGGAATGGCCACAGGGGGACTCTGCACTGACTTTTCTCCCTTTTCCTCTCCTGGTGTTCACCCAACTACTGCTCAATTTCCACACTCTGGGTGTAACCACCTGCTCAAATGTCTTTTCTATCAATCGCTTTGCCCCCAGGATGATCCCAAGTTCATCCAACTCCAGCTCCAGCTCCTTAATGCCGTCTTTCAGGAGCTGGAGTTGGCTGCACTTCTCACAGGTGTTGTCATCAGGGAGACTATAAGACCATAAGATATAGGACCAGAAGTAGGCCATTTGGCCCATCAAGTCTGCTCTGCCATTCAATCATGGGCTGATCCAATTCTTCCAGTCACACATGCCTTCTCCCCATACCCCTTGATGCCCTGGCTAATCAAGAACCTATCTATCTCTGCCTTAAATGCACCCAATAACTTGACCTCCACAGCCGCTTGTGGTAACAAATTCCACAGATTTACCACCCTCTAGCTAAAGTAATTTCTCCACATTTCTGTTCTAAATGGACATCCTTCAATCCTGAAGTTGTGCCCTCTTTCCCTAGACTACTCTACCATTTGCTATATCTAATCTGTTCAGGCCTTTTATCATTCGGAATGTTTGAATGAGATCCCTCCTTATTCTCCTGAACTGTAGGGAATACAGCCCAAGAGCTGCCAAGCGTTCCTCGTACGGTATCCCGTTCATTCCTGCTATCAGGTTCCATGAATTCCCACATCCTACAGGAGGAGCATTCCACTGCCATATCTGCCCTCCGGCCTGCACTGTACAATGGGCCACCAAGACCAAATCAGCAATAACAAAAGGGAAAGGCTAACCCTTCTGCCCTGTTTCTTTGGCCTCAGCCTCTTCTCGTCGAAGCCTCTTGTCAAAGCCTGACCCTCCTACTCTCACCACTAGTCTACTCCCAACAATGGCTGCCCCACTTGTCCCTTTTATTTAATTCACTGTGCTCAGCCCAGCCACTGAGTGGGCTGCCGGAATGAGCCTGAATGCCCGTGAAGCTCTCCATTTAAACAAGCTTCACTGACCTGTGAGAAACCTCATCGAAGTGCTGTCAACCGTTTCCCCATTCCTCACAGCTTTCAATCATTTTATTTCAGTCACCATTCCTCCTTTAATATTTTTCCTTAGTTTCTCAAAGTTTTTCCAACTGATATTCCCATTTTCACCCCTTTAACACCATTTTTCCCCAAACATTATTTTCTATAAATTTTCTGTTATGTTTTGTCTTTTCAACACATTAATTTACTTCAAAGGAAGACACGTATGAAATGTGGTTCTAACATTGCATTTACTTTATGTTAGACATGAACACATCACGTGGTTGCATCATGACATCTATAGTTCATGTATTTATACATATAACCATATAAACCATATAACAATTACAGCATGGAAACAGGCCGTCTCAGCCCTTCTAGTCTGTGCCAAATGCTTAATCTCACCTAGTCCCACCAACCTGCACTCAGCCCATAACCCTCCATTCCTTTCCTGTCCATAAACCTATCCAATTTTACTTTAAATGACAAAATCGAACCTGCCTCTACCACTTCTACGGGAAGCTTGTTCCACACAGCTACCACTCTCTGAGTAAAGAAGTTCCCCCTCGTGTTACCCCTAAACTTTTGCCCCCTAACTCTCCACTCATGTCCTCTTGTTTGATTCTCCCCTACTCTCAATGGAAAAAGCCAATCAACGTCAACTCTACCTATCCCCCTCATAATTTTAAATACCTCTATCCAAGACCCCCTCAACCTTCTACGCTCCAAAGAATAAAGACCTAACTTGTTCAACCTTTCTCTGGAACTTAGGTGCTGAAATCCAGGTAACATTCTTATAAATCTTCTCTGTACTCTCTCTATTTTGTTGACATCTTTCCTATAATTCAGTGACCAGAACTGTACACAATACTACAAATTTGGCTTCACCAATGCCTTGTACAATTTTAACATTACATCCCAACTCCTATACTCAATGTTCTGATTTATAAAGGCCAGCATACCAAAAGCTTCCTTCACCACCCTATCCACATGAGATTCCACCTTCAGGGAACTATGCACCATTATTCTGAGATCACTCTGTTCTACTGCATTCCTCAATGCCCTACTATTTACCATGTATGTCCTATTTTGATTATTCCTGCCAAAATGTAGCGCTTCACACTTAACAGCGTTAAACTCTATCTGCCATCTTTCAGCCCACTCTTCTAACTGGCCTAAATCTCTTTGCAAGCTTTGAAAACCTATTTCATTATCCACAACGCCACCTACCTTAGTATCATCTGCATACTTACTAATCCAATTTACCACCCCATCATCCAGATCATTAATGTAAATGATCCAGTACAGATCCTTGAGGCACACCACTAGTCACCGGCCTCCTACCTGACAAACAGTTATCCACCACTACTCTCTCGCATCTCCCATCCAGCCACTGTTGAATCCATTTTACTACTTCAATATTAATCCTAACGATTGAACCTTCCTAACTAACCTTCCCTGCGGAACTTTGTCAAAGGCCTTACTGAAGTCCATATAGACAACATCCACTGCTTTACCCTCGTCAACTTTCCTCGTAACCTCTTCAAAAAATTCAATAAGATTTGTCATACGTGACCTTCCACACACAAATCCATATTGACTGTTCCTAATCAGACCTTGTCTATCCAGATAATTATATATACCATCTCTAAGAATACTTTCCATTAATTTACCCACCACTGACGTCAAACTTACAGGCCAATAATTGCTAGGTTTACTCTTAGAACCCATTTTTAAATATTTTTATTCTTTTTTTTCTACAAGCAAACAAAAGGATACAGCACATCCACAAAAACCACGACCTTAACAAAATCAAATTAAATATTGAGCAGCAAAAGGAAGAAAAATATAAAGGCAAAAGTAAACATACACAGCAGAGTTGCACTGCACCAAAAAACCTCAGTCCTCACCCTGTAAGAAAGTCCAATACAGGGCCCCCTATCCTTTTATATATTGGTGAGACCCGACGCAGACTGAGAGACCGTTTCGCTAAACACCTATGCTTGGTCCGCCAGAGAAAGCAGGATCTCCCAGAGGCCACACATTTTAATTCCACGTCCCATTCCCATTCTGATATATCTATCCACGGCCTCCTCTACTGTCAAAATGAATCCACACTCAGGTTGGAGGAACAACACCTTATATACCGGCTGGGTAGCCCCCAACCTGATGGCATGAACATTGACTTCTCTAACATCCATTAATGCCCCTCCTCCCCTTCTTACCCCATCTCTGACATATTTAGTTGTTTGTTTTTTTTTCTCTCTCTCTCTGCCTGTTCTCCATCTCCTTCTGGTGCTCCCCCCCACCTTTCTTTCTCCCGCGGCCTCCCGTCCCATGATCCTTTCCCTTCTCCAGCTCTGTATCACTTTCGCCAATCACCTTTCCAGCTCTCAGCTTCATCCCACCCCCTCCGGTCTTCTCCTAACATTTTGCATTTCCCCCTCCCCCCCACTGCTTTCAAATCTCTTACTACTTTTTCTTTCAGTTAGTCCTGACGAAGGGTCTCGGCCGGAAACATCGACAGTGCTTCTCCTTATAGATGCTGCCTGGCCTGCTGCGTTCCACCAGCATTTTGTGTGTGCTGCTTGAATTTCCAGCATCTGCAGATTTCCTCATGTTTGCTCTTTCCCGAGAATTCTGGTTTCAATGGGCAGCAGCGAAATGGGGCGATATGATGAAACCACCTCGGGATCACGGCCTAGTTTTGGAATCAGAGAAACATTGGCTTAACATAAAATACGTGGCAATCTGGAAGCTGTCCTGGAATGATTCAACATTCGTAAGAGCAGAGGTGACAATTTTGGACCAAATACTTTGAAAAATTCCATGCTAAACCCATCCGGACCTGCTGCCTTATTATTGGGGAGGGAATAGATGACCTTCTTGATCTCATCTAGGCTTATATCAGCATCAAGTGTATTTACTGAATCTGTTGACAGCGTGGGCAGATTCAGATTATCAAAAATGCTTCCATAGCTTCAACATCCAGACCTCCTTGTGATTGGTAAACATTAGGATAGAACTCCGCAAAATACTTGTTAATTTTTTCCGGGTCCGTCAATAAAAAGTCATCTTTCACCTTCATACGATGTAAGGCCCTGGAGGCCTGCATCTGTCTTAACTGATGGGCTAATAACTTATGGGGCTTTTCACCAAACTCAAAATACCTCTGTCTGACTTGTGTCAGTAGTTTTGCAACATTCTTGGACATTATAGAATTATACTCGTACCGTAAGGCAGTAATCTTATTAAGTAATTCTGCTTCCTGGTTTATTTTGTAAGGAGCTTCCAATTTGCCAACTGATCATCTATTTCAGTTAACCTTTCCTTGAATCTTCTTTTCTCTGCTGTCTCGTATGCTATTATACAACCTCTAATAACCGTCTTCATGGCCTCCCAAAGAGTGGAATCATCAACATCGCCCACATCGTTGAAAGATCTGAAAGATAAGAGCAAAACTCCTTATCCTTTAGCAAAGCATTATTTAAATGCCAACTATATTCACCTCTTTCGTGGTTCAATTTGAGTATAAGGGAGACAGGAGTATGATCCGATATAAGAATATTATGGTAAGTGCAACCGACTACTGACAAGATCAGTTTCGAATCTAACAGAAAATAATCAATCCTAGAGTAGGATTTATGTACTGCGGAGAAATATGAAAAATCCTTCTTCGTGTGATTAAGTAGCCTCCAAATATCCACTATGTTATACAATTGCATGAGATTATTAAGTGTTGCACTATTTTTAAATGAACAAACTTGGGGACGTTGCCTAACTAGGAAGAAGTCTAAGATGCAATTAAAGTCTCCATCTGCAATTATGTTGGAGTCAGACAGATTAGGCATGGCCTTAAAGAGGTTCTGAAAAAAAATTGGATCATCAAAGTTGGGCCCGTACACATTTACTAGTGTCAATGGTATAGAATTTAATATTCCACTTAGTATTACTTTTCTGCCCCTCTGCTCAGCGATAGTTTGTGTGTGAACAAACGGTATGGTTTTTTTTAAAATTAGGATTGCAGCACCTCTAATTTTTGTACTAAAATTCGACTGATAGACCTAAGATGCCCAGGAGGGGCAAAGCACTTTCTCTGCTGATTTCTTAATGTGCGTTTCTTGGAGAAAACAAATATCAGCTTTGAGTGTACGAAGATGTGCATACGCCTTCCCTCTCTTCAGTGGACTATTCATCCCTGTACATTCCAGCTGACAAGTTTAGCCTCACCAGTGCTGTGCATATATACAATTTTAGATGTCATATCTGCTGCTTGACAAAAAAAAATGCTGTATGGCTGTGGCATAACACAAACTATAACTCGAACAAACAGATGGGCTGTAACAACCCCTTGAGAAACACAAAAAACCCTCCCAAAAATAAAAACACACCAGGACTTTTACTTCCATACCCCTAACCAAGAGTCAAAGCTATATCCAAGAGCCCAGAATAGTGAGATAACTACCCATTACTCACTAAACATGGGAAAAACACCCTTCAGAAATACACTATGAAATAGAAAAATAAACAATAATGCTGAGTCCTCACCCACATCTTAGTGTGAGCTTATTTTCAGTTCCTCATGCGCTGAACATAACAAACAGTCTCCAGATGAAGCCGCTATCAATCGACGACAAATCCAGTAACCCAGCGTTAATCCGTTTTTAGGTTTATATGGTGTCCGAATGCCAATCTTTAACTTCTCGGCTCAGGAACCCACTACGGCTGCAGTGCTGAATGTACTGGTGCTATTGTTAACTGTAACCACAAACGTCACCGGATACCGGAATCCACAACTAATTTTCCAGGCTTTGATTTTCTCCTTAATGTGATGAAAATCCTGATGTTTCTTCAAGGTAGCTGAGGTTAAATCTGGGTAAGTGAACACCGGACGCCTGTCATATAGCAGCAGAGCTCTCTCCCTGGACAACAATACGCCAATCCTCTGGCACCATCCCCGTTTCTAATGACATTTGAAATATTTCTGTCAGAGCCCCTGTTAAGGTCCTAGGGAATATCCTGTCAGGACCATGACACTTATCCACTTTTATATTCTTTAAAAGCACCAGTACTTCCACTTCTTTAATCATCATAGTTTCCATTACTTCCCTACTTGTTTCCCTTACCTTACAGAATTCAATATCCTTCTTCTTAGTGAATACCGAAGAAAAGAAATTGTTCAAAATCTCATCTCTTTTGGCTCCACATAGCTGTCCACTCTGATTCTCTAAGGGACCAATTTTATTCCTCACTATCCTTTTGCTATTAATATAACTGTAGAAACCCTTCGGATTTATTTTCACCTTACTTGCAAAGCAACCTCGTATCTTCTTTTAGCTTTTCTAATTTCTTTCTTAAGATTCTTTTTACATACTTTATATTCCTCGAGCATCTCATTTACTCCATTCTGCCTATATTTATTGTAGATCTCCCTCTTTTTCTGAACCAAGTTTCTAATATCCCTTGAAAACCATGGCTCTCTCAAACTTTTAACCTTTCCTTTCAACCTAACAGGAACATACATATAGCCCATAATGAATTATTTGAGTAAAGAATAATGCTTGATCAGACAAAGTGTTTACAATATTACTCAAATGTTACTGAAATATTAAATACACAGCACACCTTCTTGCTGAGCTATAAACTCCAACTCAATGGAGAAAGCATCTCAGCCATATACACAGTATATTATATAGTGCACATACCATATACAGACATCCACAGTATAGTCAATTTTAAATTGTCACATTTAGGCCTGAGGATTTAATCACTGTGGAGTATTTCTTACTCTTGTGGGATACCGCCTTTCCTCAAAGGGGATCTCTCAGCTTGGCAGGTGAGAGTTGTGACTATGAAACAATCTCAGGTCTGGGCCCTCCTCTGTGGAGGTTGAAGGTGTTGAATCTGAGACTGCAGGAAGTGGTTCTGACAGTCATAGTGCTTTTCTTCCTTTCCCTTTATCTAGTTGGTGCATCTGGAACTTGGGAAGGTGCGTTTACTTCACTGGAGTATTCTCAGTGAGTACAGACCCAGAGCCATCACACATTCCTCATATGATAATCTTTTCATTCCTGGAATCTTCCTTGTGAACTTCCTCTGGACCCTCTCCAATGCCAGCACATCTTTTATAAGATGAGGGGCCCAAAACTGTTTACAATATCAAGGTGAGACCTCACCAGTGTCTTATAAAACTTCACATCCTTGCTCTTGTATTTTAGACCTCTTGAAATGAATGCTAAAATAGCAATTGGCTTCCTCACCACTGACTCAACCTGCAAGTTAATCTTCAGGGTGTTCAGCACAAGGACTTCCATGTCTCTCTGCATCGCAGATTCCTGGATTTTCTCCCCATTTAGAAAATAGTCCACACATTTATTTCTACTGCGAAAGTGCATTTTCCAACATTGTATTTCATTTGCCACTTCCTTGCCCATTCTCCTAATCTGTCTAAGTCCTTCTGCATCCTACCTGTTTTCTCAACACCACCTACTCCACCAATCTTCGTATCATCTGCAAACTTGGCAACAAAGTCATCTTTTCAATCATCTAAATCATTGAGATACAGCATAAAAAGAAGTGGTCCCACAACCAACCCCTGTGGAACACCACTAGTCACTGGCAGCCAACCAGGAAAGGATCTTTTTATTCCAACTCGCTGCCTCCTACCGATCAGCCAATGCTCTAACCATATTAGTAACTTTCCTGTAATACCATGGGCTCTTAACTTGGTAAGCAGCCTCATGTGCAGCACCTTGTTAAAGCCTTCTGAAAGTCCAAATCTACAACATCCACTACATCCCCCTTATCTATCCTACTTGTAATCTCCTCAAAGAATTCCAATAGGTTCACCAGGCAGGATTTTCCCTGAAGGAAACCATGCTGACTTTGTACTATCTTGTCCTTTGCAAGAATGCCTTTGCAAGACTTTCTGGAGGAAGACGCTTCAGCAAACTGGACTTAGCTGAGGCCGACCTACTGAGGGAGATGGAAGAAGAGTTTTCTCACATAAGCACTCACAAAGGCTCTATCACTGTAATACGCTTATTTTTGCAGGAACATCTGCACCTGTACTGAGACAGAAAGCTAGGGACCAGGTGTTGCAAGGCTGCCCAGGCTCTCAGTGTTACCTGGATGACATCACTGTTACCTGTGAGGATGACAAGGAACTTCTCCAAAACCTCAGGACAGTGTTAAAAAGATTAGAATGTTACGGGCTCAGGGTATGACATGGCTAGTGTGAATTCTTTAAACCGAGCATCACTTACTGTGGTCACACCATAAGAACATAAGAGCATAACTGGGCCATTCAGCTCATCAAGTCTGTTCCGCCATTCAAACAAGGGCTGATTCAATTATTCCAGTCATCCCCATGCCCCTGACTTCACCCCACACTCTTTGATGCCCTGGCTAATCAAGAACCTACCTATCTCTGCCTTAAATACACCCAATGACTTGGCCTCCACAGCTGCTCATGGCTACAAATTCCACAGATCTACTACCCACTGATTAAAGTAATTTCTCCACATCTCAGTTCTAAATGGACATCCTTCAATCCTGAAGTTGTGCCCTCTTGTCCTACCATTGGAAATAACTTTGCCATATCTAATCAGTTCAGGCCTTTTAAAATTTGAAATGTTTCTACAAAATCCTCCTTCATTGTCATGAAATCTAGGGAATACAGTCCAAGTGTTGAAATGAGGGAATGACTGGAAGCAGACCTAAGTGTGGGACACAAGCACGGAGATCGAGTTGGACTTGACATGCAGTCTGGACTTGGACCTGGACTTGGACTTGGACACAGAGCCTGGACTTGGACACAGAGACAGAATACCCAACTTGGAGTAGCAGCAAACAGCAGGACATGCTCAGGTAAAAATGAGTCGACTAAACCAAACAACAACAGACAGTTGGAATCACGGAGAAGCTCATGAAGCAGCAAATGGCCGGACCCACTCAGCCGGACACGAAGACATCGAATTCCCAACTCAGAGTAGCAGCAAACGGCTGGTCCTACTCAGCTGGAACAAGATAACTAATCCAACCAATGACAGAGAATATGAATCTTGACACAGAGAAGCTCATGAAGCGGCAAACAGCCAGCAGTCACACAGCTGGACAACAGCCAGGAGCAGCTCAGAAGGTGGTCCCTTATTCGCGGTGGCTCGGAGTGACGGCAAACGCGAAAACGACAGATCTTGTGTCATACTCGGAGCAGCGGTAAAACAGCCTGCAACTCAGCTGGACACAAAAACAACTGAATTCTCAAAGCAGCCACGGGCACTGAAGCAACTAGAGTCCACGGTTCTCGGCAGCCCTGGGACGAGCATAGCCACCTTGAAGCAACTAGAGTCCACGATTCATGGCAGCCCTGGGACGAGCATAGCCACCTTGAAGCAACTAGAGTCCACGATTCATGGCAGCCCTGGGACGAGCATAGCCACCTTGAAGCAACTAGAGTCCACGGTTCTCGGCAGCCCTGGGACGAGCATAGCCACCTTGAAGCAACTAGAGTCCACGATTCTCGCAGCCCTGGGACGAGCATAGCCACCTTGCTGAGATGACGGTCCAGCGCCGAGAAGATGTAAGCCGGAGTTTTTATGCTGCCGGCTCGGATGACAATCAGGTGCCTCAATCGAGGGGCCAGATAAAACACGGGAAAAAGGAAATCAACAGAAACAAGGAGTCAATGGGTCGGACTGTGACACCACGAGTTGCCAAACTTTCTTTATATGGTAACCCTTTCATTCCTGGACCCATTCTCGTGAATCTTCTCTGAACCCTCTCCAATGTCAGTATATCCTTTCTAATAGGAGCCCAAAACTGCACACAATACTCCAAGTAGTCTCATAAGTGCCTTATAGAGCCTCAACATCACATCCCTGATCTTGTATTCTATACCTCTAGAAATGAATGCCATTACATTTGCCTTCCTCACAATTGACACAACCTGCAGGTTAACTTTTATGGTATCTAGCACAAGGACTGCCAAGTCCCTTTGCATCTCTGCATTTTGAATTCTCTCCTCATCTAAATAATTGTCTGCCTGTTTATTTCTTCCACCAAAATACATGACCATACACTTTCCAACATGGTATTTCATTTGCCACTTCTTTGCCCATTCCCCTAAACTATCTAAGTCTCTCTGCAGGCTCTCTGTCAACTCTCTCAACACAACCTGCTCCTCCACCTATCTTTGTATCATCAGCAAATTTAGCCAAAAATCCATTAATACCATAGTCCAAATCATTGACATACATCATAAAAAGCAGCAGTCCCTGACCACTGTGGAACTCCACTGGTAACCAGCAGCCAGCCAGAATAGGATCCCTTTATTCCCTCTTTCTGTTATCTGTCGATCAGCCAATGCTCCACCCATGCTAGTAACTTCCCTGTAATTCCACGGGCTCTTATCTTGCTAAGCAGCCTCATGTGCAGCACCTTGTCATAGGCCTTCTGAAAATCCAAGTACACCACGTCTACTGCATCTCTTTTTTCGACCCTGCTTGTAATTTCTTCAAAAAATTGCAGCTGGTTAGTCAGGCAGGATTTTCCTTTTCAGGAAACCATGCTGGCTTTGGCCTATCTTGTCAAGTGCCTCCAGGTACTCTGTAACCTCATCCTTAACAATTCATCCCAACAACTTCCCAACCACTGATGTCAGGCTAACAGGTCTATAGTTTCCTTTCTGCTGTCTCCCACCCTTCTTAAATAGCAGAGTAACATTTGCAATTTTCCTGTCATCTAGTAGAATATCAGAATCTATTGATTTTTGAAAGATCATCGTTAATGCCTCCACAATCTCTACAGCTACTTCCTCCAGAACCCGAGGGGGCATTCCATCATGTTTAGGAGATTCATCCACCCTCAGACCATTAAGCTTCCTGAGCACCTTCTCAGTCATAATTTTCACTGCACAAACTTCACTTCCCTAACACACATGAATGTCCATTTTACTGCAGATGTCTTCCACTGTGAAGACTGATACAAAATACACATTCATTTCCTCTGCCATCTCTGCATCTCTCATTACAATATCTCCAGTGTCATTTTGTATTGGTCCTTCCTAATGACCTTCATAGTTTCATGCTGCAAGTTTCTAAATCTTCCCAATCCTCTGTCTTCCCACTAGCCCAGGATTCCTTGTATGTCTTCTCTTTAGCTTTTACTTTGGCTCTGACTTCACTTGTCAGCCATGGTAGTGTCCTTCTTCCATTTGAAAATTTCTTCTTATTTTGAATATATCTGTCTTGCACTTCTCTCATTTTTCACAGAAACTCCAGCCATTGCTGCTCTGCTGTCCTTCCTGCAAATGACCCTTTCCAGTCAACTTCGGCCAGTTCCCCTCTCATTCCATAGTAATTTCCTTTATTCTGCTGAAATACCAATACATTGGATTTTACTTTTTCTCTTTCAGATTTCAGTGTGAACTCGATGGTATTGTTCCTTAAGGAACTGTTCCTTAAGGGTTACTTAACCTTAAGCTCTCTTATCATCTCCAGATCATTGCACTACACCCAATCCAGCACAGCCGACCCCCTAATGGTCTCAACAACAAGCTGTTTCTAGAAAGCCATCCCTTTGGTATTCCACAAATTCTCTCTCTTTTGTGGTCTGGTACTGCCCTGGTTTTCCCAATCCACTTTCATCTTAAAATCCTCAATGATTATCATGATACTGCTTTTCTGACATGCTTTTTCTATCACATGATTGATGCACAAGGATTACACAAGTGTGCTGAGAAAATTTAAGCAGTGATAGATGCCCCAAGGCCAGAGGATATATCACAGTTGCAGTGTTTTTCAGGATTTGTCAATTACTGTAACAGGTTCCTGCCAAATCTGGCTACTGTGCTCCATCCAACAAATTCATTTCTGCAGATCAGAAGAAATGGCAATTGACAAGTCAGTGTAAGATGGCTTACAGAAAGGTAAAATAAATGGTGACATCAGAGACAGTACTAGCACATTATAATCCATATTGTCCAGTGAAGCTTCCCTGTATCACCTTGTCTTATTCTATAGGAAGAGCCATAGCACATGGTTTGAGCAATGGACAGGATTGACAAATAGCCTTTGCATATGTTCCTTTACTACTGCACAGGAAAATTACACACAGGAAGGTGTAATTTCACAGGCCAACCAATAGTAACAGGGATATTGAGGAGCAGATAGGGAAACAGATCCTGAAAAAGTGTAATAACAACAGAGTTGTCGTCATGGGAGATTTTAATTTCCGAAATATCCATCAGCATCTCCCTAGAACAAGGGGTTTAGATGGGGTGGAGTTTCTTAGGTGTGTTCAGGAAGGTTTCTTGACAAAATATGTAGATAAGCCTACAAGAGGAGAAACTGTACTTGATCTGGTATTGGGAAATGAACCTGGTCAGGTGTCAGATCTCTCAGTGGGAGAGCATTTTGGAGACAGTGATCATAATTGTATCTCCTTTACAATAGCATTGGAGAGAGATAGGAACAGACAAGTTAGAAAAGTGTTTAATTGGAGTAAGGGGGATTATGAGGCTAACAGGCAGGAAATTACAAGCTTAAATTGGGAACAGATGTTCTCAAGGAAAAGTACAGAAGAGATGTGGCAAATGTTCAGAAGATATTTGTGTGGAGTTCTGCATAGGTACATTCAAATGAGTCAGGGAAGTTATGACAGGATACAGAAACTGTGGTGTACAAAGGATGTAATAAATCTAGTCAAGAAGAAAAGAAAAGCTTACAAAAGGTTCAGAGAGCTAGGTAATGTCAGGAATCTAGAAGATTATAAGGCTAACAGGAAGGAGCTTAAGAAGGAAATTAGGAAAGCCAGAAGGGGCCATGAGAAGGCCATGGCGGGCAGGATTAAGGAAAACCCCAAGGCATTCTACAAGTATGTGAAGAGCAAGAGGATAAGAAGTGAAAGAATAGGATGTATCAAGTGTGACATTAGGAAAGTGTGTACGGAACCAGAGGAAATAGCAGAGGTATTTAATGAATACTTTACTTCAGTATTCACTATGAAAAAGGTTTGTGGTGATTGTAGTGATGACTTGCAGCAGACTGAAAAGCTTGAGCATGTAGATGTTAAGAAAGAGGATGTGCTGGAGCTTTTGGAAAGCATCAAGTTGGATAAGTCACCGGGCCTAGATGAGATGTACCCCAGGCTACTGTGGGAAGTGAAAGAGGAGATTGCTGAGCCCCTGGCAATGATCTTTGCATCATTATTGGGGACAGGAGAGGTTCTGGTGTATTGGAGAGTTGTGGATGTTGTTCCTTTATTCAAGAAAGGGAGTAGAGATAGCTCAGGAAATTATAGACCAGTGAGTCTTACCTCAGTGGTTGGTAAGTAGATGGAG
Source organism: Hypanus sabinus (assembly GCF_030144855.1). Classification (NCBI taxonomy): domain Eukaryota; kingdom Metazoa; phylum Chordata; class Chondrichthyes; order Myliobatiformes; family Dasyatidae; genus Hypanus; species Hypanus sabinus. The sequence goes on along the minus strand of NW_026779048.1, from coordinate 393,205 downwards.
AAGATCCTGAGAGGCAGGATTTATGAACATTTGGAGAGGTATAATATGATTAGGAATAGTCAGCATGGCTTTGTCAAGGGCAGGTCATGCCTTACAAGCCTGATTGAATTTTTTGAGCATGTGACCTAGCACATTGATGAAGGAGGAGCAGTAGATGTAGTGTATAAGCATTTCAGCAAAGCATTCCATAAGGTACCCCATGCAAAGTTTATTGAGAAAGTAAGGGGGCATGGGATCTAAGGGGACAATACTTTGTGGATCCTGAACTGGCTTGCCCACAGAAAGCAAACAGTGGTTGTAGACGTGTCACATTCTGTATGGAGGTCAGTGACCAGTGATGTGCCTCAGGGATCTGTTCTAGGACCCTTACTCTTCATGATTTTTATAAATGACCTGGATGAGGAAGTGGAGGGATGGGTTAGTAAGTTTTCTGATGACACAAAGCTTGGAGGTGTTGTGGATAGTGTGGAGGGCTGTCAGAGGTTACCGTGATACACTGATAGGATGCAAAACTAGGCTGAAAAGTGGTAGATGGACCTCAACCCAGATATGTGTGAAGTGGTTCATTCTGATAGGTCAAATACAATGGAAACAATAGTATTATTGGTAAGACTCTTGTCAGTGTGGAGGATCAAAGGGATCTGCAGGTCCGATTCCACAGGATGCTCAAAGTAGCTGCACAGGTTGACTCTGTGGTTAAGAAGGGGTTTGGTGCATTGGCCTTCATCAATCGTGGAATTGAATTTAGGAACCAAGGTAATGTTGCAGCTATGTAGGACCCTGGTCAGACCCCACTTGGAGTACTGTGCTCAGTTCTGGTCACCTCACTACAGAAAGGACATGGAAGCCATAGAAAGGGTGCAGAGGAGATTTACAAGGATGTTGCCTGGATTGGGGAGCATGCCTTATGAGAATAGGTTGGGTGAAATTGGCCTTTTCTCCTTGGAGCGACGGAGGATGAGAGGTGACCTGATAGAGGTGTATAAGATGATGAGAGGGATTGATCGTGTGAATAGTCAGAGGCTTTTTCCCAGGGCTGAAATGGTTGCCACAGGAGGACACAGGTTTAAGGTGCTGGGGAGTAGGTACAAACGAGATGTCAAGGGTAAGTTTTTTACTCAGAGAGTGGTGAGTGTGTGGAATGGGCTGCCAGCAACAGTGATGGAGGTGGATACAATAGGGTCTTTTAAAAGACTTTTAGATAGATACATGGAGCTTAGAAAAATAGAGGGCTATGGGGAAGTCTAGTAATTTCTAAGTTCGACACAACTTCATGGGCCAAAGGGCCTGTATTGTGCTGTAGTTTTTCTATGTTTCTATGTTCCTTTACCACTGCACAGGAAAATTAAACACAGATTGACAGAGAGGCCTTGAGTGTAAAACGTTTGAACTAGTACTTGTATAGGAGAGAATTTACCCTCGTTACTGATCATCAACCACCAGTGTCCATTTTCAATCCACGGAAGGGTGTTTCACTAACAGCAGCAACAGAGATGGGCTCAGTTTCTTGGAGGACACGATTACAAGACTGAATTCAAGAGGATGACTAATCATGGAAATGCTGATGGATTGTCCCGTTTACCCTTGGATAAGGAAGTATTGGAAAAATTTACTGAGAAATCCACTCCTCTTGACATACTCTCCCTAATGCAAATCAAAAGTCTCCCTATTACAACAGAGATGACCCAAAGTGAAACTAGAAATGACCCCACACTGTCTCAGGTTTACATGGTCACCCAGAATGTCTGGAATGTGCAGCAGCAATCTACTACCCCCATTTTCACCAGTGCCGGCATGAACCTACCCTTGTCAGGGTTTGCCTCATGTAGGGATGGAGAGTTGTTGTACCATCCAAGGTGAGAGCTGAAGTGTTGGAGGAACTACCTGCCTGTCATCCAGGTGTGGTGAAAATGAAAGTGTTGGCTTGATGCTTAGTCTGGTGGCCTGGGACAGATCAGCCGATAGACCAGCTTTCTATGCACTGTATGGGATGCCAACATGTCCAGAAGATGCCAAGAGTGGCACTGCCATCCCTGCATCGCCCTGGCAGAGGATTCATGTGGATCTTATCAGACCATTCATGGGCACAGATTTCTTGGTCGTAGTGGATGCAGCTACAAATTGGCCTGGAGTGTTCCCAGTCATCTCCACTACAGCTTCGCCCACTGTTGGTCTATTGAGAAGTCTCTCCACAAGGACTGGTGTTCCGGGACACTTAGTCAGTGACAGTGGACCACAGTTTGTGGGGAAATAATTTCAATTATTCCTAAAAATGAATGGAATAAGATATTTTACATCTGCATCGTACCACACAGCTACAAATGGAAAGGTTTGTCCGGAACACACCACACAACAGAAACTTACCAATTTCCTACTCGCATTTCGTAATGTAACACAATCCACAACCAGCAACTCACTGGCCCTGCTATTCCAGGGTCATCCCTCGAATTCACGCTTGGATCTCCTCAAACCCAGTCTCAGGAGGGGGATGCAGGACAAGCAGCTGAGACAAATTGAAGACTGCTCAAACAAAGAGTTTTATTGTTTCACTCCTGGACAAATAGTCCTGGCGAGTGACTACAGAGGTTATCAAAACTGGGTACTCGGAAAGATTAAGACAGAACTGCCCCACACATCGATTAGTTGAGGAGAGCAGAGGCAATTGCTAGACAAGAAAGTTGGCTGCGGCTATCAGAAATGCTTCCTACAGTCTCAGAGACAACTCCTACAATCATCATGGAGCAGGCCCCAGAACGTGAGATTGCTTCACAACCACAAGCATCGTCTGCCAAGCAGAGTGATACCCTTTGTCAGGAAAGATGTTATCCCACAAGAGCAAGATATCCTTCACAGTGATTAAATCTTTAGGGCTGAATGGGACATGCAAAAATTAACTCTGCTGTGGATGTCTGTATATAGTAGTTGTACTATATAGTGTTCTGTGTATGGAGTTTAAATACATTCTCTATTGTTGGAGTTCATTGCTAAGCAGTGTTTTGTGTTTAATATTTCAATAATATCTGAGTAATCTTGGATGCTTATTGGTTGATAAGTCATTATTCTTCATTTAAGTATTTCATTATGGGTTATGTGTATAAACACGTGAATTGTATATGTCATCACACTACCACGTGACATGTGCACACCTCACTTAAAGTAAACTCGAAGTTACACTCACATTTCCAACTCCCGTGTTTTCCTTTGAATTAGTTTAATGTTTTAAAGTTACAAAGTTAGAAAATGTAACAGATAGTATCAAACACTGTTGTAATATTTATTTTATTTACGCTGATAATTGTATTGTTTAATGTGTTGCGAACTGTAACATTTTAGAAATAAACCAACAGCAAGGCGTTTCACACTGAGTTGGGTTTTAATGTTAAAACCACTATCTTAATTAGTATCTACTTATAATATAGTAATTTAACCAAGATAAACAAATGTTAACAGTGTTATGTGTACAGATGTGTGAAATACAACTCCCAAACTAAGTTAAGCTTGGGGAAACAAAGCTTACAGTCTTGAAGTGGTAAAGAAGGAAAGTTCAGTTCATCCACTGAATGTATAATCGGAGACAGATATTTGAAATCCAGGGTAAAACGCAGAGAAAAGGTGGCTATGTTGAATTCCCCAGGTAAACAAAAGTATCGTCGTCAAAGATCTTGTCCTTTGTTTTCTTCCAAATCCACATATGAGTTATCACCGAAAGTGATCTGTCACCTGAGAGGTATCGTCTTTGAGTGATAGCCACCCAGGCAAGGTTTAACGCATAAGTGGTCTCCACAGGATATACCGAAAATTCCACAAAGTGGATTATACAAAGTGACAGACACACATTCTGTTATGCACTCTGCCGATGATTAACCCACCCTTGTGGGCATAGGAGAGTTCCAAGCCTCAGCTGCAATAAGCTGAAGCTACCGGCTTTCCCAGTCTCTCTCTCTCTCTCTCTCTCTCTCTCTCTCTCTCGACTGACTTCTGACCATCACTGTCTGTGTCCTTGTTTTAAAGTTAAACAAGCTGCAAACCTGTCAGTGAACAACATCATAGGCCTACCTCACTTAGGTGCTCTTAAAGTGACAGTCCACAGTAAAGAAAACCAGTGGGTTCATAACAAATGTGTATAATCTTCGTTGGTTGAAGGCTGAAATTATGCAAATATAGAGGGTGATGGTTTGGAAAACAGAGTATATGTTTGTCAGTATAAAAAGTGTATGAATTGAGTGAGTAAATGTTACCTTTATCCTTATATAATGTAAGTGTAGCATACCTGCTGTGTTCATGACAGTCCACTGGGTAGTCAAAAGAATAGAGGAGGATAATGATCTGAAGATAAATATCTTTGGATGAAAAAGAGGGAGACGTTGTTCAGAAAGAACTACATTCTACAAATCAGTTAATTTCAATGAATCAGGAACAGTGGATTCAGACAGAGGAATTTTTACGTGGAAACCTAGGTCACTATACAGGCCCTTCAGCCCACAAAGCTGTGCAATTTTTGCTTTTTCCATGAGGTTCAAGGGATGGAGTCTGCTATTTTGTGAAGCCACTCTGTGTCCTTCATTTTCTGAACTGGTTTTGCTTTGCTAAATTAGCTTTTTAAAGGAGACACAATGATGCTTCTTGAAATCTGCTGGACTGGAGATAATTTCAAATTAGAAGTTATTTCTGAGTAGCTGTTTACTATGACAGAACATGCAGGTTTGTGAATGGTGAGTGATTGGAGCTGGTTACTGGTTTGTAACTGATTTTGGACAAAGAGCCATAAATTACCAGTTGTCATTTGTATAAGACAGCAATCAATGGATGCTTAATGCTTAATCAACCAAATGCCTAATTAACCAATATACAGTCTATACAGGGTTATTGAAATATTGTTAAGTATTAAATGCATCACATGGAAGTATAGGACCAGAGGGCACAGACTCATAAAGTGTAACCCAGCTTAGTTAAACCTAAAGATGTAATGTTAGAAATTCTACCTGCGAAGGGATGTAAATGAGGTTCACCAATTTTGAAAAAAAAAGAATTTGAAAAAAAATCCTGATTCAGGTTTAATTTGGAGAAGGAAGGCTGATAATCGGAACCGGATTGCGGCAGGAGCCATTTTGATTTTTTCTCCTCATCGGAGTTAAGAGAGGTGGGACTGCGCAGGCGTGTGACATTGGGCAGTGAAGCGTGGAAGGTTTAAAAGAAACACATCCATATACAGAGGACAGCAGAGTGAGCCAGGGGCACAGTGAAGGCTTAAGGGCTTTGACTCAACAGGCTTAGGCAGAAACGGGCAAAGCAAGGTAGGTTTAGTTTTCAATTTTTCCTGTTATTTGAGGAAAGGGGGAATTATGAGTGTGAAGGCAGCTTGTTGTTCTCAGTGTCAGATGTGGGAGGTCATTGAGTCTCCGAGCCTCCTGCATGTCCACATCTGCGCCAGGTGCACTGAACTGCAGCTCCTAAGGGATCATTTTAAGGAACTGGAGATGCAACTCGATGACCTCCATCTGGTCAGAGAGAATGAGGAGTTGATAGAGAGGAGTTATAGGCATGTGGCCACACCAGGGCCATGGGAGACAGACGGTTAGAAGAGGGAAGGGGAAGAGTCAGGTACTAGAGAGTACCCCAGAGGTTGTACCCCTTGACATTAAGTACTCCTGTTTGAGTACTGTTGGAGGAGACGACCTACCTGGAGAAAGCAACAGTGGCTGTGCCCCCAGCACAGAGTCTGGCCCTGTGGCTCGGAAGGGTAGGGAAGAGAGGAGGAAGGCAGTAGTAATAGGGGACTCGATAGTTGGGGGGGGGGGGGTCAGACAGACCATTCTGTGGACACAGTCAGGAGACCCGGATGGTAGTTTGCCTCCCTGGTGCCAGAGTCTGGGATATTTCTGATCACATCCAAGGCATCCTGAAGTGGGAAGGTGAGGAGCCAGAGGTCATAGAACCATGGAACACTACAGCACAGTACAGGCCCTGCATCCCTCCATGTTGTGCCAACCCATATAATCCTTAAAAAGAAGCACTAAACCCACACTACCCCATAACCCTCTAATTTTCTTTCATCCATGTGCCTGTCCAAGATGCTCTTAAATATCCCTAATGTTTTAGCCTCCACCTCCATCCCTGGCAAGTCACTCCAGGCACTCACAACCCTCTGTGTAAAAAACTTACCCCTCATGTCTCCCCTAAACTTCCCTCCCTTAATGTTGTACATATGCCCTCTGGTGTTTGCTGTTGGTGCCCTGGGAAACAGTTACTGACTATCCACCCTATCTATGCCTCTCATAATCTTGTAGACCTCCATCAAGTCCCCTCTCATTCTTCTACACTCCAAAGAGCAAAGTCCCAGCTCTACTAACCTTGCTTCATGTGACTTGTTCTCCAATCCAGGCAACATCCTGGTAAACTCCTCTGCACCCTCTCCATAGCTTCCACATCCTTCCTATAATGAGGTGACCAGAACTGAACACAATACTCTAAGAGCAAACATGAGGAAATCTGCAGATGCTGGAAATTCAAACAACACGCACAGCTTGCTCCTGCCCCACCGAACTGTCCAGGTAGACCTATAGTCTCAGCTTGCTCCTGCCCCACTGAACTCATTTCTACATACCTCAATACTGATTATCCCCCCTTGTTCAATCCCTTCCCACCTATGTTCGTGACATTTCTCCCGCTTTGAATTTTTTTAAAAGATTTTAAGTTCCCTGGACCCCACTGCCTTATTTTCACCGTGGACGTCCTGTCCCTTTATACCTCCATCCCCCACCAGGACAGTCTCAAAGCTCTTTGCTTCTTTTTGGATTCCAGACCTAACCAATTCCCCTCTACCACCACTCTCCTCCATCTAATGGAATTAGTTCTTACTGTCAATAATTTCTCCTTTGGCTTCTCCCACTTTCTCCAAACCAAGGGCGTAGCCATGGGCACCCGCATGGGTCCCAGTTACGCCTGCGTTTTTTTGGCTTTGTAGAACAGTCCATATTCCAAGTCTATACGGGTATCCATCCCCCTCATTTCCTTTGCTACATCAGCGACTGCATTGGTGCTGCCTCCTTCACACATGCTGAGCTCGTTGACTTTATTAACTTTGCCTCCAACTTTCACCCTGCCCTCAAATTTACCTGGTCCATTTCCGACACCTCCCTCCCCTTTCTTGATCTTTCTGTCTCCATCTCTGGAGACAGCTTATCTACTGATATCTAGTTGTTATATATTTAGTTGTTTGTTTTTTTCTCTCCCTCTGCCCATTACTCTGCCTGTTCTCCATCTCCCTCTGGTGCTCCCCTCCCCCTTTCTTTCTCCCGAGGCCTCCCGTCCCATGATCCTTCACTTTCTCCAGCTCTGTATCACTTTTGCCAATCACCTTTCCAGCTCTTAGCTTCATCCCACCCCCTCCAGTGTTCTCCTATCATTTCACATTTCCCCCTTTCCCCACTACTTTCAAATCTCTGAGTTTCAAATAACTTCTCTTCAGTTAGTCCTGACGAAGGGACTCGGCCCAAAATGTCGACAGTGCTTCTCCTTCTAGATGCTGCCTGGCCTGCTGTGTTCCACAGTACCCTACATGTGGTCTCACCAGAGATTTGTAGAATTGCAACATGACCTCTCTACTCTTGAACTCAATCCTCTTGTTAATGAAGCCTAGCATCCCATAGGCATTCTTAACTACCCTATCAACCTGTGCAGCGACCTTGAAGGATGTATGGATTTGAACCCCAGGGTCACTTTGTTCATCCACACTCTTAAGTAACTGACCATTAATCCTGTACTCAGTCTTCTGGTTTGTCCCTCCAAAATGCATCACCTCACATTTATCTGAATTGAACTCCATCTGCCATTTTACTGTCCTACTCTTTATCCTGTCTATATCCTCTTGTAACCTTCAACAACCTACAGCTCCATCCACAACTCCTCCAATCTTCGTGTCAACCGCAACGTACTCACCCATCCTTCCCCCTCTACATCCAGGTCATTTATAAAAATCACAAATAGCAGGGGTCCCAGATCAGATCCCTGTGGCACTCTACTAGTCACCGACCTCCAGGCAGAATACTTTCCTTCCACAACTACCCTCTGCTTTCTTCCTTTAAGCCAATTTTTTATCCAAACAGTCAAGGTTCCACTTATCCCGTGCCTCATGACTTTCTGGATGAGTCTCTCGTGAGGGACCTTGTCAAATGCTTTGCTAAAGTCCATGTAGACCACATCCACTGCCCTATCCTCATCAATTTCTTTTGTTTCCTCTTCAAAAAACTCAATCAGGCTCGTAAGACACAATCTTTCCTTCACAAAGCCGTGTTGACTATTCATGAGTAGACTGTACTTCTCCAGATGCTCGTAGATCCTACCCTTCAGAATCCTTTCCAGTAGTTTGCAGACCACTGATGTAAGACTCACTGGTCTATAGTTCCCAGGTTTCTCCCTATTACCTAGTAACAAGAGAATTACATTTGCCATTCTCCGGCACTTCCCCTGTAGCCAAAGAGGATTCAAAGATCTTAGCTAATGCTCCTGCGATCTCTTCCCTCAATTCCCACAACAACCTGGGGTGTATCATATCTGGCCCTGGGGATTTATCAATCTTAATGTTTTTAAGAAGATCCAGCACTTCTTCTTCCTTAATCTCCACGTTGTCCAGCACACAGGCCCGTTCTACTTTGACCTCATCCTGATCAAGATCCTTTTCACTTGTGAATCCTGAAGCAGAGTATTCATTTAGGACCTCCCCAAACTCCTCCGCCTCCAGACAAATGTTGCCCTCTTTATCCTTTAGGGACCCACCTTCATTATCATCATCTTCCTGTTCTTCACACACACATTGAACACCTTGGGGTTCTCTTTAATCATACATGCCAAGGCCTTCTCATGCCCCTATCAAGCTCTGCTAAGTCCTTTCTTTAGCTCCTTCCTGGCTACCCTATATGTCTCATGAGCCCCTCCTACTTCCTGCTTCTTATATCTAACATATGCTTCCTTTTCCCTCTTGACAAGTTGCCTCATGTGTTTCATCAGCCACGGTTCCCTTTTCCTACCATTTTTTTCTTGCCTCAGTGGGACAAACCTATCTTGACCTTAGCTCAAGTGTCCCTAAACTTCTCCCACATTACTTCTGTGCTTTCCCCTTTGAACATCCATTTCCAGTTTACTTTCACTAGTTCCTGCCTCAGCCCTTCAGAGTTAGCCCTTCCCCAGTTAAGCATTTTACCATTTCGTCTGATTTTATCCCTTTCCATAGCTATGCTGAAGCTAAGGGAGTTGCGGTCACTCTCACCAAAATTCTCCCCTAGCAAGAGGTCTGTCACTTGACCAGGTTCACTACCCAGAACTAGATCCAGTATAGTGTTGCGTATAGGTGGGTATCTTGTACCTGTCACGTGACCATGATGTAATTGAAGCTATGCTGGACATGAGGTTATGGTCTTGTGATGGGGGAGTGGCGTCATTTTCCTGCCAGTGAGAGGTCATGTGATAGTTTTTTTCAACAGGGTATAAAAGGAGAACCCCTCCCTGTGATGTGGGCAGTTTGTGTTTGAATTCACCACTGACTCCATGCTGCTGCGTATTCTGATGTTATAATGCAGTTTCAGTTGAAAGTGGAGTTTTACTTTCTGCCTTAAGTCAAAGTTTATTGCTGGCAGTTTTGCTACAATATTGACAGTTAAAATCAAGCCGGAGAGTGGAAATTGGTTGAGGTTTGGGAAGTTGAAAGATCAAAGAAAGTTGATCTCGGCTGTGAAGCAGGTTTGACCTTTATTTAACCTTCGCACGAGAAATTAGTAACCTGTGTCCATGTTAATTTCTGCTTTGCCAAAAAAAGAGCAGAAAGTTGGATGCAGAGTTTTGCCAAGGAAATGTCAGTGCCTTTAAGCCATTTTATTTCCTTCAATCGTAAATCCCTCGGCAAAGCATACTTCAGTTGGGATCAGCAGTAAGGCCACGAAAGAGAGTTTGTCCCAAGGGAAACCTCTCCTAAGTACTGTGTAAACTTTGGACTTTCGCAGTAATACTTCTAAGAACTGTTTTTGTATTATCGCTCTAAGAACTGTTCTCGCATTCTCGCTTTAAGAACTGTTTGAGCTGCCGTATCGCAGATGACATACAGTAAATTAGTTGTTTGTTTACTTTTGATTTTATTAGCAGTGTTTATTAAATGTTTTATTTATTATAAAAACCCTGTCTCAATCCTGTTGCTGGATTATAACAATTGGGGGCTCATCCGGGATATGAATCAATTTTTGAGTTTAAATGCTTGTTTGATATTTAATCAGTGTTTTGGAAAAAGGGAATACTCGATTCTTTTGTTTGATTAGCTTGTGAGTGGTATTTGGAAACAATGAGAATTGAAGAATTCCTGGCTTTGCCAGACACGGAGTTATTAGTAAAGGCGAAGAAAAATGATGTATTAGAGATTTCTAGCATGTTGGATCTTAAAGGTATTTCGAAAAATACAACAAAGCCTGTAACTCAGAGAAAAATTATGGAACACTATATAGATTTGGGTGTGTTTGATGTATCGGTTATAGATTGGTTTCCTGTGAGTAAAGAAGCGATTCAGTTACAGTCGGAACAATTAGCGTTGGAAAAGTTAAAAATAGAAGCTGAATTAAAACTGAAGGAATTGCAAGCTAAATTGGAATTAAGTCGATTAGAAGTTGAAAATTAAAAGGAACAGTTGGAAGCTAACTTGGAATTACATAGGTTAGAAGCTGAGGCTAAACACAGGGGATTTGAACTTAAGATAGCAGAATTAAAGTCTGAGAATCAGTCTCCTGGTTCTAGAAAAACGTTTGTTGTTAGTCAGGAAATTAAATTGGTCCCTCCATTTAGTGAAACAGAAGTAGAAAAATATTTTCAACATTTTGAAATGATTGCTCTGATTTCAGAGTGGCCAAAAGAGAAATGGTCAGTGTTGTTACAGAGTGTAATTAAAGGCAAAGCACAACAAGTTCATACAGCTTTAACTGCTGAGCAAGCGCTTGATTATGATACTGTGAAAATGCACATATTGAAGGCGTATGAGTTGGTCCCAGAAGCTTATAGAGAAAGATTCAGAAATTTGAAGAAATCTGTGGAAAAAACTTATGTGGAGTTTGCCTTCGATAAAAGCTATGTGTTTTGAGAGATGGGTTTCCTCTAAAAATGTAAATGGCGACTATAATAAATTGAAAGAGCTGATTTTAATGCAGGAATTTAAAAGAAGCATTCCTGGTGAAGTAAGGACATACTTAAATGAGAGAGACACTGATGCATTGCAGGACTCTGCTAAATTAGCTGATGAGAATGCGTTAATCCATAAAAATAAATTTCCTCTGGGCAGAACTGTTAAAAGGAAAAAAAAAACACAGTGGATGAAGGTAAACTAGAAATTTAGTCAGAAGTTAGTGAGAAAGGTAAGGAGGAAGGAAAACCTGTGAAGGAAAGACAATTTGTAATTATTGTAAGAAACCTGGTCACGTAATAGCTAACTGTTTCTGATTGAAAAAGAAAGTGAAGGAAGCAGTTCCAGATGCTTGTGTGCAACATACTGAAACACCTGTAAATCCACAGGGTTTGATGAACACAAATGAAGTTTTGCTAGAGTCTGACCAAGTTAGGAAGGTATATAATCATTTTATAACTGAAGGGTTTGTATCCTTGAAAGAAGGATCTACTCTGGTGCCAATAAAAATCCTTAGGGATACTGGAGCTTCTCAATCACTGATGTTAGACAGTGTGTTAAAGTTTAATGATGAGTCTGACATTGGTGAGGTAAATTATATACCAGGTGTTGGGAGTGCCCTTATGCCTGTATATTTGCATAAAGTGAATTTAAAATCTGGGTTAGTTACAGGATTTGTTAAAGTAGGATTACAGCCAAGCTTACCTGTGAAGGATATTTCTTTATTCTTAGTTAATGATTTGGCAGGTGGACAAGTTTTTTCTGAAGTGCATTTGACAATAGAGTCAGAGGAACCATGGATAGATTCTAACACAGATTCTTCCTGTGTTGTAATTCGAGCTATGGCTAAAAAGATTGATGTGCAGAATGAGGTTGTTACTCATGACTGTTCAATTCAGGATTCGAGTTTTGAGGATGTGTCAGAAACTTTCTTGCTTTCATTGTTTGAACAAGATTCTTGGAGTAAGTCTGACCATGAAGATTCAAAACACAAAAATATAACTGCAGATGCTGTGGATCAAAGAATACGTACACAACGCTGGAAGAACTCAGCATCTGTGAGAAAAAAGTAGCCAACGTTTCGGGCCAAGACACTTCCTCAGGAATGGGGGGGGGGAGAGAGGGCCAAAGCCCAGTAATAGAGATAGGGGAGGGGGGGGCTAGAGGCGCCAGGTGGAAAACCAATTAGAGGAAAGATAAAGGGGGGCGGGGATGAGCATGAAAGAACTGTAGAGATAAAAAAGCAGAAAGTTGAAAGGGGAGAGAGGCAGAGAGGGACCTGGGATAGGGGAAGGGGGAGGGGGAGGGAATTACCGGAAATTGGAGAATTCAATGTTCATACCACCAGGCTGGAGACTACCCGGACGCTAGATGAGGTGTTGCTCCTCCAACCTGAGTTTGGCCTCATCATGGCAGTATGGACATATCCGAATGGGGATGAGAGGCGGAGTTGAAGTGGGGGGCAACCGGGAGGTCCTGTCTGTTGTGACGGACAGAGCGGAGGGGCTCGACGAAGCGGTCCCCCAATCTGCGTCGGGTCTCGCCGATGTAGAGGAGGCCGCACCGGGAGCACCGGATGCAATAGACAACTCCAGCAGACTCGCAGGTGAAGTGTTGCCTCACCTAGAAGGACTGTCTGGGGCCCGGAATGGTGGTAAGGGGGGAGGTGGGGGGACAGGTGTAGCATTTGTGTTTGCAGGGATAAGTGCCAGGTGGGAGTTCTGTGGGGAGGGATGTGTGGACCAGGTAGTCGCAGAGGGAACGATCCCTGTGAAAAGCTGAGAGGGGTAGGGAGGGAAAGATGTGCTGGGTGGTGGGGTCCTGTTGAAGGTGACAGAAGTTGCGGAGGATAATGTGTTGGATCCAGAGGCTGGTGGGGTGGTAGGTGAGGACAAGGGGAACCCTGTCTCTGTTGTGGTGACGGGAGGATGGGTTAAGGACTGAAGTGCGGGAAGTGGAGGAGATGCGGGTGAGGGCATCTTTGATGACGCCAGAAGGGAAACCACGATCCTGAAAGAAAGAGGACATTTGAGAAGTCCTGGAATGGAAAGCCTCATCCTGGGAGCAGATGCAGCAGAGACGGAGGAACTGAGAATAGGGAATGGCATTTTTGCATTGGAAAGGGTGGAAAGAGGTATAGTCAAGGTAGTTATGGGAGTCAGTGGGTTTGTAGAAGATGTCAGTGGATAGTCTGTCTCCAGAAATGGAGACCGAGAGATCAAGAAAGGGAAGAGAAGTGTCCGAGATGGACCAAGTGAATTTAAGGGCTGGGTGAAAGTTAGAGGCAAAGTTGATGAAACTGATGAGCTCAGCATGAAGATTTGTCTCTGTCCAGGAAGGAGATGATAGCAGAGCAGAGTGGAGACCCTGAGATTATAAAATTAAAAGAACAAGCTCTTCTGGATAGTGAAATTGATATGGTGCCAGTAGGATATTATTTTGAGAAAGGTGTACTGATGAGGAAGTGGAGATCGCCCACAAATCCTGCAGGTGATGAATGGAATATTGTTTACCAGGTAGTTGTTCCTAAAGTTTATCGAAATTAGATTTTGACTTTAGCTCATAGTGTGCCCTTAGGTGGACATCAAGGGGTAAGGAAAACTGTGGACAAGGTTTTAAAACATTTTTACTGGCCTGGTTTAAGAAAAGATGTGGCGATGTTTTGTAAAACGTGCCATACTTGTCAAATTGTGGGAAAACCAAATCAAGTTACATCAGTAGCTCCATTACAACCTATCCCAGCATTTGGTGAACCGTTTTCTAAAGTTATTGTAGATTGTGTTGGTCCATTACCAAAGACAAAAACTGGTTATCAGTACTTGTTGGCTATCATGTGTACTTCTTCTAGGTTTCCAGAGGCAGTACCACTTAGGAATATAACAACTAAAACTGTAACAAAGGCTGTTATAAATTTCTTCACTTATCTTGGGTTGTGTAAGCAAATACAATATGATCAAGGCAGTAATTTTATGTCTAGATTGTTTCAACAGATAGTTTATGAATTGGGAGCTAAACAAATCACTTTGTCTGCATACCATCCAGAATCACAAGGTGCCTTGGAGAGGTTTCATTCTACTCTCAAGACTATGATTAGGACGTATTGTGTGGAAAATGAAAGTGATTGGGATGAGGGTATATAGTTACTTCTATTTGCAGTAAGGGAGTCGGTACAGGAATCATTAGGTTTTAGTCCATTTGAACTTGTATTTGGGCATAAAGTTAGAGGACCTTTGGCCTTATTAAAAGAACAATAGATTAATAAAGAGGTACACACTAATTTGTTGGACTATATTTTAAAATTTAAGGACAGATTACATAAAGCTTGTAGTTTAGCTAGGTATAATTTAAAATTGGCTCTGGAGAAAATGAAAACCTGGTACGATAAAGAAGCTTGGATGAGGAAGTTTAAGCCTGGAGATAAGGTGCTGGTTCTTTTCCCAGTGCAAACGAATCTTTTACAAGCTAAATTTCATGGTCTGTATGAAATTGTGTTTAAAATCAATGATGTGGATTACATGATAAAAACTCCAGATCGTAGAAGGCCAACACAACTTTGCCATATAAATATGATAAAGCCAGATTATGAGAAACAGTCTGCTAATGTGACTGTTGTGGTTAATGATAATGAGTCTGATCTCACTAGGAACATAATGGATAATTCATCTGAAACTCATTCTAAACCTAACGTTGTTTCTGTCAGATTACCAAACTCAACCATTCTGGAAAATATTAATGAGTAATTAGCATGTTTACAGCCAGAGCAGAAGCAGCAAATGAAACAATTAATTTTTAAATATAAGGATTTGTTTCCAGACGTTCCTAGAAGAACCACTGTAGCTTCACATGATGTAGATGTTGGAGATGTCAAACCCATTAAACAACACCCATATAGGATGAACATGGAAAAATGTGAACTTGCTGAGAAATAAATTAAATATATGTTAGAGAATAATATTATTAGACCTTCTAACTCGAATTGGAGTTCGCCATGTGTTATGTTGCCAAAACCAGATGGTAGTATTAGGTTTTGTACGGACTATAGGAAGGTGAATGCTGTAATGAAAACAGATGCATATCCAATTCCTAGAGTAGATGATTGTGTAGATAAAGTTGGGAAAGCAAAGTTCCTTACAAAGATTGATTTTTTGAAAGGGTATTGGTGTGTTCCATTAATGGATAGAGGTAGAGAGATTTCTGCATTTGTAACTCCATCTGGGCTATATGAATATAATGTTCGTCCATTTGGGATGAAGAATGCCCCAGGTACTTTCCAAACGATGATTAACTCTGTGATTCAGGGATTACAAGATACAGATGCTTTTATTGACGATTTGGTGACAGGAAATGATACTTGGGAAGCACTCATTACTGCGGTGGAGAAATTATTTGAAAGGCTTTCAAAAGCTAACTTAACTATTAATTTAGCTAAGAGTGAATTTGGACATGCCACTGTGACTTACCTTGGTTATGTTGTGGGTCAAGGTAAGGTAGCTCCTGTTCAGGCAAAAGTTCAGGCAATTTTAGAGATTCTCACTCCGACTGGGAAAAAAACTCTCAGAAGATTCCTGGGAATGGTAGGATATTATCAAAAATTTTGTAAGAATTTTGCTAATGTTGCCCTTCCATTAACTAACCTCTTGAAGAAGAATGAAAAGTTTGTGTGGACAATGCCTTGTCAAGAAACATTTGGGAAATTGAAAATTATGATATGTCAACAACCTGTGCTCAAGGCACCTGACTTTGAAAAACCTTTTTCATTGGCTGTAGATGCTAGTGATGAGGCTGCAAGAGCAGTATTAATGCAAAGGGATGAGGGCGATGAGGTTGATCATCCAGTAGCTTTCATTTCTAAGAAATGTAATGAGCATCAAAGAAACTATTCAACAATAGAAAAGGAATTGTTATGTCTTGTTTTAGCCTTAGGACATTTTGACGTGCATGTTGGTACAACTCAAAAACCACTTATCGTCTACACTGACCATAGTCCATTAGGGTTTCTGAGTAAGATGGAAAAACAAAAAATAGAAGGTTGTTAAATTGGAATTTAATGTTACAAAAGTACAATATTTTGATAACTCATATTAAAGGCAAAGATAATGTAATTGCTGATTGTCTATCTCGATGTTGAATGTGCAATGTAATTTTTTTTATGGAGTGATATTTTAACATTTGTAACACTCGTGTAATAATTTGTCAGTTGATGTATGATAATACTATGTATACTGTGTACGTTGTAAATTTTGTATGTTTGTATTTCTTCTCCTGTAAATAGTTAATTGTTAAAATTTTGTTCTGGACAGATCAATTTTTTTTGGAGGGAGGTGTTACGTACCCATGGGTATCTTGTACCTGTCACATGACCATGAAGTAATTGAAGGTATGCTAGACATGAGATAATGGTCTTGTGATGGGGGAGTGACATCATTTTCCTGCCAGTGAGAGGGTATGTGATAGTTTTTTCCGACAGGGTATAAAAGTAGGCAGTTTGTGGTTGATTTCGCTACTGACTCCATGCTGCTGCATATTCCGATGTTATGACACAGTTTCATTTAAAAGTGGAGTTTTACTTTCTGCCTTAAGTCAAAGTTTATTGCCAGCAGTTTTGCTACAATATTGTCAGTTAAAATCAAGTCGGAGAGTGAAGATACGTCGAGATTTGGGAAGTTGAAAGATCGAAGAAAATTGATGTCGGCTGTGAAGCCGGTTCGATCTTTATTTAATCTTCGCACAAGAAAGTAGTAACCTGTGTCCATGTTAACTCCTGCTTTGCCAAAAAAGAGCAGAACGAGTTGGATGCAGAGTTTTGTCAAGGAAAGGTCAGTACCTTTAAGCCGTTTTATTTCCTTAAATCCCTCGGCAAACCATACTTCATTTGGGATCAGCCATAACGGTACAAAAGAGAATTTATCCCAAGGAAAACCTCTCCTAAGTACTGTGTAAACTTTGGACTTACGCATTACTACTTCTAAGAACTGTTTTCGCATTCTCGCTTTAAGAACTGTTTTCGCATTCTCGCTTTAAGAACTGTTTTCGCATTTTCGCTTTAAGAACTGTTCGAGCTGCCATATCGCAGCTGACTTCTGGCTAAGTTAGTCGTTTGTTGACTTTTGGGGTTTTTTTTAGTAGTTTTTAATAAGTGTTTTATTTGTTATTAAAAACCTTGTCTCAATTATATATTCATTGTTGCTGGATTGTAACAATAGCCTCTCCTCTCGTCGGCCGGTTCACATGGTGTCAGGAATCCTTCTTGAACACACCTGACAAATTCAACCCTATCTATCCCCCTTGCACTCAGGAGGTGCCAGTCAATATGAGGGAAGTTGAAATCACCCATAACTACTACCCTGTATTTCCTGCTCCATTCTAAAATCTGCCTGCTTATCTGCTCCTCGGTGTCCCAAGGGCTATTTGGGGGCCTATAGACTACTCCCAGCGCAGTGATTGATCCCTTCCTATTTCTGACTTCCACCCAGACTGACTCCGTGGACACTCCTTCTGCAGTGTCCTCTCTTTCTATAGCCATGATACTATCACTGACCAGCAATGTCACACCCCCCCCCTTTCCACCTTCCATCCGATTCCTTTTAATACACCTGAACCCCGGGACCTGCGTCATCCAATCCTGCCCTTCCTCCAACCAGGTTTCAATAATGGCCACAACATCGTAGTTCCACATACTAATCCATGCTCTAAGTTCATCCTCCTTGTTCCTAATACTCCTAGCATTGAAATAGACACATTTCAACCACTTTAACTGGCTACATTAATGTTCTGTCTCCTGCCTGTCCTTCCTCATCAACTCCGAACTCTTAGCATCATGCCCTTGTCCTACCTTAATCCCTGCACTCACATTCTGATTCCCAACCCCCTGCCAAACTAGTTTAAACCCTCCCCAACAGCTCTATCAAACTTGCCCGCCAGGATATTGGCCCTCTGGGATTCAAGTGCAACCCGTCCTTTTTGTGCAGGCCACACTTGCCCCAAAAGAGGTCCCAATGATCCAGAAATCTGAATCCCTGCCCCCTGCTCCAATCCCTCAGCCACGCATTTATCCTCCACCTCATTCTATTCCTATTTTCACAGTCGCGTGGCACAGACAGTAATCCCGAGATTACTACCTTTGCGGTCTTTCTTCTCAACTCCCTTCCTAACTCTTTACATTCTCCTTTCAGGACCTCTTTCCTTTTCCTACCTATGTCATTGGTACCAGTATGTACCACGACCTCTAGCTGTTCTCCCTCCCACCGCAGGATATCTTGGACACGATCCGAAACATTCCAGACCCTGGCAGCTGGGAGGCAAACTACCGTCCGAGTTTCTTTTCTGCATCCAGAGAATCGCCTGTCTGATACCCTAACTCTAGAGTCCCTTATCACTGCTGCCTTCCTCTTCCTTTCCCTACCCTTCTGAGCCCCAGGGCCAGACTCTGTGCCGGAGGCATGGCCACTGTTGTTTCCCCCAGGTAGGCTGTCCCCCCACAACAGTACTCAAACAGGAGTACTTATTGTCAAGGCGTACAGCCACTGGGGTACTCTCTAGTACCTGACTCTTCCCCTTCCTGACTGTAACCCACCTATCTGCCTCCCATGGCCCCGGAGTGACCACCTGCCTGTAACTCCTCTCTAACACCTCCTCACTCTCCCTGACCAGGCGAAGGTCATCGAGCTGCAGCTCCAGTTCCCTAACACGGTCCGTTAGGAGTTGCATCTCGATGCACCGGATGCAGATGTGGCTGTCCGGAACGCCGGGGGACTCCAGGACCTCCCACATCTGACACCGACCACAGAAAACTGACCTCACACACATATTACCTCCTTTTGCAATCAACAACTGCCTCGCCTCATTCAGTTACCACTGAAGCCCTCTCACTCCGCTGCCCGCTCACAACACTGCCTCCTTTTTAAACTGTTCGTACTGAACTGGCTGACGTCACGCGCCTGCGCAGTCTGGCCTCTCTCTTCCCCCGAGAACTGAAAATGTCTTCCCGCTGGAAATCCTTAGGTGCTCTCCCGCTGCCTTCTTGTTCCAAATCGTGGTACGTATACGTACCAATGACATAGGTAGAAAAAGGGAAGAGGTCCTGAAAGGAGAATGTACAGAGTTAGGAAGGTAGTTGAGAAGAAGGACCACAAAGGTAGTAATCTCAGGATTACTGCCTGTGCCACGTGACAGTGAGAGTAGGAATGGAATGAGGTGGAGGGTAAATGTGTGGCTGAGGGATTGGAGCAAGGGATTCAAGTTTCTGGATCATTGGGACCACTTTTGGTGCAGGTGTGACCTGTACAAAAAGGACGGGTTACACTTGAATCCCAGGGGACCAAATTCCTGGCGGGGAGATTTGTTAAGGCTACTGGGGAGCCTTTAAACTAGAATGGGTGGGGGGTGGGAATCAACTTGAAGAGACTAGGAGAGAGGAGGTTAGTTCACAAATGGAGAAAGCTTGTAGACAGTGTGTGAGGGAGGATAGGCAGGTGACAGAGAAGGGGAGCGTTCAGACTGAAGATGTAGGGGAGAAGGAAGAAAAAGAAGATAGTAAAGTTGTTTGCACCTTTAGGGATAAACAGGGGGTAAGAGGTGGAGAATTTCTTAAATGCATTTATTTTAATGCTAGGAGCATTGTAAGAAAGGTGTATGAGCTTAGAGCATGGATTGATACCTGGAAATATGATGTGGTAGCTATTAGTGGAACATGGTTGCAGGAGTGGTGTGATTGGCAACAAATTATTCCTGTATTTCATTGCTTCAGGTGTGATAGAATCAGAGGGACAAGAGGAGGAGGTGTTGCATTGCTTGTCAGAGAAAATATTACAGCGGTGCTCTGGCAGGATAGATTAGAGGGCTCATCTAGGGAGACTATTTGGGTGGAATTGAGGAATGGGAAAGGTGTAGTAACACTTATAGGGGTGTATTATAGACCACTTAATGGGGAGCGAGAATTGGAGGAGCAAGTTTATAAGGAGATAGCAGATATTTGTAGTAAGCACAGGGTTGTGATTGTGGGAGGTTTTAATTTTCCACACATAGACTGGGAAGCCCATTCTGTAAAAGGGCTGGATGGTTTGGAGTTTGCAAAATGTGTGCAGGATAGTTTTTTGCAGCAATACCTAGAGGTACCAACTAGAGAAGGGGCAGTGTTGGATCTCCTGTTAGGGAATGAGATAGGTCAGGTGACGGAGGTATGTGTTGGGGAGCACTTTGGGTCCAGGGATCACAATGACATTAGTTTCAATATAATTATGGAGAAGGATAGGACTGGACCCAGGGTTGAGATTTTTGATTGGAGAAAGGCTAACATTGAGGCAATACAAAAGGATTTAGAAGGAGTGGACTGGGACGATTTGTTTTATGGGAAGGATGTAATAGAGAAGTGGCGGTCATTTAAAGATGAAATTTTGAGGGTACAGAACCTTTATCTTCCTGTTAGGTTGAAAGGAAAGGTTAAAATTTTGAAAGAGCCATGGTTTTCAAGGGATATTGGAAACTTGGTTCAGAAAAAAGAGAGATATCTACAATAAATATAGGCAGCATGGAGTAACTGAGGTGTTTGAGGAATATAAAGAATGCAAAAAGAACCTTAAGAAAAAAATTAGAAAAGCTAAAAGAGGATATGAGGTTAATTTGGCAAGTAAGGTGAAAATAATTACAAAGGGTTTCCACAGTTATAATAATAGCAAAAAGATAGTGAAGGATAAAATTGGTCCCTTAGATAATCAGAGTGGACAGCTATGTGTGGAGCCGAAAGAGATGGGGGAGATTTTGAACAATTTATTTTCTTCGTAATTCACTAAAGAGAAGGATATTGAATTATGTAAGGTAAGGGAAACAAGTAGGGAAGTTATGGAAACTATGATGATTAAAGAAGAGGAAGAACTGGCACTTTTAAGGAATATAACAGTGGATAAATCTCCAGATCCTGACAGGATGTTCCCTAGGACCTTGAGGGAAGTTACTGAAGAAATAGCAGGGGCTCTGACAGAAATATTCCAAATGTCATTAGAAACAGGGATTGTGCCAGAGGATTGGCGTATTGCTCATGTGGTTCCATTGTTTAAAAAGGGTTCTAAGAGTAAACCTAGCAATTATCGACCTGTAAGTTTGACATCAGTGTTGGGTGAAATAATGGAAAGTATTCTTAGAGATGGTATATATAACTATCTGGATAGACAGGGTCTGATTAGGAACAGTCAATATGGTCATGTTTGACAAATCTTATTGAACTTTTTGAAAAGGTTATGAGGAAAGTTGACGAGGGTAAAGCAGTGGATGTTGTCAATAAGGACTTCAGTAAGGCCTTTGACAAGGTTCCACATGGAAGGTTAGTTAGGAAGGTTCATTTGTTAGGTATTAATATTGAAGTAGTAAAATGGATTCAACAGTCGCTGGATAGGAGATGCCTGAGAGTTGTGGTGGATAACTGTTTGTCAGGTTGGAGGCCTGTGACTAGTGGTGTGCCTCAGGGATCTCTACTGAGACCAACGCTGTTTGTCATATACATTAATGATGTGGATGATGGGGTGGTAAATTGGATTAGTAAGTATGCAGATGATACTAAGATAGATGGTTTTGTGGATAATGAAGTAGATTTTCAAAGCTTGCAGAGAGATTTAGGCCAGTTAGAAGAGTGGACTGAAAGATGGCAGGTGGAGTTTAATGCTGATAGGTGTGAGGTGCTACATTTTGGTAGGACTTATTAAAATGGGACATACATGGTAAATGGTAGGGCATTGAAGAATGCAGTAGAACAGAGTGATCTAGGAATAATGGTACATAGTTCCCTGAAGGTGGAATCTCATGTGGATAGGATGGTGAAGAAAGCTTTTGGTATGCTGGCCTTTATAAATCAGAGCATTGAGGTTAGGAGTTGGGATGTAATGTTGAAATTGTACGAGGCATTGTGAAGCGAAATTTGGAGCATTTTGTACAGTTCTGATCACTGAATTATAGGAAAGATGTCAACAAAGTAGAGGGAGTACAGAGGAGATTTACTAGAAAGTCACCTGGGTTTCAGCACCTAAGTTACAGAGAAAGGTTGAACAAGTTAGGTCTTTATTCTTTGGAGCGTAGAAGGTTGAGGGGGTACTTGATAGAGGTATTTAAAATTATGAGGGGGATAGATAGAGTTGATGTGGATAGGCTTTTTCCATTGAGAGTAGGGGAGATTCAAACAAGAGGACATGAGTTGAAATTTAAGGGGCAAAAGTTAATGGGTAACATGAGTGGGAACTTCTTTACTCAGACAGTGGTAGCTGTGTGGAACGAGCTTCCAGTAGAAGTGGTAGAGGCAGGTTCGATATTGTCATTTAAAAAAAAATTGGATTGGTATATGGACAGGAAAGGAATGGAGGGTTATGGGCTGAGTGCTGGTCAGTGGCACTAGGTGAGAGTAAGTGTTCAGCATGGACTAGAAGGGCCAAGATTGCCTGTTTTTGTGCTGTAATTGTTATATGGTTATATATGGTTCGTGAATTGACTTACCGTGGATGATAAATTATTTCATTTCAATGACCCAAGAATGAAGATGGTGAGCTACCCAGGAATTGATGAACCAAGGTGTAATGACGAAGAGGATTTAATATGGTCGGACGTATGTTTATCTTCATCGGAAGAATCCGAATTTGATTCTCTGCAAGAACTTTGAAAAATTACTGAATGAGATTTA
This sequence comes from Hypanus sabinus, assembly GCF_030144855.1. NCBI lineage: Eukaryota > Metazoa > Chordata > Chondrichthyes > Myliobatiformes > Dasyatidae > Hypanus > Hypanus sabinus. The sequence goes on along the minus strand of NW_026779048.1, from coordinate 370,394 downwards.
CTTTGCTTAAAAGTTGTGATGTTGGAAAATTATTGTGATGGGACTTAAAATGTGTATATATAATTATAGAATTAGAATTTAACCTTGTAGGTTTACTGCCTGGTAATGAAACTGAAGTTAACTATAATGCTTAAGAATTGTAATTATAGTTGTAATTATATCCCTAAGTAACTAGGGATAAGTAAAAAGAAAATTTTAGTCTGTGAACTTTTAAACAGGGGATAACACTAGATCTAATTAGAAATTAGAGTAATTAAGGAATCTCACTGATTGTAATTAAAAGGAATTTGTTGTGGTTCAATGTCTAATATTTGGAACCTAAACAGAATGTTTGAATTTTGAATTGTTCTTGCTCATGGAAATATTTTGTACATACTTTTTTCTTATAAACAAACCTTATCTCCAGAAGTGTGTGGTTTCTATTCACTGCCTCCTTCCGATACCTAGAATTCTGATGGCCACTAGCACCTACATAATTTGATTTTCTCAAAGAGTGTGTCGACTAGTCACACATAATAAGACCGGTGCTACACAGAGCGATATCCATTTAGAACAGATACCAAGAGGAGTTTCTTTAATCAGAGGGTGGTGAATCTGTCGAATTTGTTGCCTGAGATGGCTGTGGAGACAATCGTTGGGTATGTTTAAATCGGCAGTTGATAGGTTCTTGATTAGTAAGAAATGAAAGGTTACGGGAGAAGGCAGGAGAATGGGTTTGAGAGGAATAATATTTCCGCCATGATGGAATGCGAGAAGAGATTCAATGAGCTGAATGACTTTATTCTGTACGTGTGCCTCATGGTCTTTTTTGAAAGCCACACTATAATTGGTAAATATTAATCTAATGTATGTGAATTATTAATCTTAGGTATTGAGCAAGATCCTAAAGTAATACCACTCATCAGTACAGGCTGGGAGCATGCGGATGGTGGGAAGTTATTGGAAGGCTACACTTCCAATTTCTGTTGTTTTCAGGAGCGGGTGATTTAAAAACCGGATGGGACCAGCCTGCAACACATACCTTCAAGGTTGGCAGAGTTGTAGCAAGTGAAATACATTAGTCAAATTATCAGCCAATATAACCAAGGTTTGCTCTGGGGAAGAGGCCTGTTTGAGGGAAGTGCCTTGTGAGAAAAGTGCGAGTCTTTGGCTCGAGAGTCTTCAGCGAGGAGGCTGAGGGAGGAGACTGCATCACAGTTGGAGAGGGTGAGAGGTGGTGAAGAGATGACAGGTAAACTGATTCAGTGTGATGCTTGCCTAATGTGGGAGGTCAGGGACACTGATGGTGCCTCCGGAAAGTGCCTCCACACTGTGGAAAGTGTGTCCAGGTTCAGCTCCTGAAGTTGGGACACTGGAGAAGCAACTGGATGACCTCAGGTTCATCCAGGAAAACAAGAGTTTTCTGGACAGGACCTACAGTGAGATCGTTATATCGAAGATACCGGAGGAGAGAAGGGGGGGGGGCGATGATGAGGAAGGGATGGATGCTTGGCGTACAGAAGCCCCCGGGGGACGTACCTCTTGAAAACAGGTTCACCCTCTTGGAAGCTGTTGGGACAGAAGAGAGGTCTGTGAGTCAAAACTTGGCGCTGAAGCAAAGCCGAGGAGACAGACGTCAGGCAGAGCCATGGTAGTAGGGGACTCCATAGTGAGAGGTACAGAAAGGGGTTTCTGCAGCAACAGGCAGGATTTAAGGATGGGGTGTTGCCTCCCTGGTGCCAGGATACAGGACGTCATGGACCGATTGCAGGGCATCCTCAAGGGTGAAGGTGAACAGCGGGAAGTGGTAGTGCATGTTGGCACAAATGACGTCGGGAAGAAATTCTGCAGCTTGAAAAGGCTGAAAAGCAGGACCTCCAGGGTGGTTATCTCTGGTTTGCTTCCAGTTCCTCGTGCTGGAGAGGGCAGGAACAGGGAGATAGGGGATCTGAATGTGTGGCTGAGGAGCTGGTGTGGCAAGCAGTGTTTTAGATTCTTGGACCACTGGGATCTGTTTTGGGGTAGGGATGAATTGTACAAAAGGGACGGGTTGCACCTTAACAGGCGGGGGACCAGCATTCTGGCAGGCAGGTTTGCCACTGCTACAGGGGTGTGTTTAAACTAAGTAGTGTGGGGAGGAGACGAACTGGAAATATAAGGTTGGAATTAAAGGGAAAGAGAGAATCAGAAAAGTTAAAGAAGACAACAGAATTAATGGGGCAGATTGGAGAGTATGGCCAAGTGCAATAGGAATCAATGTGAGAGGTGAGGGGAGTAATGGATTAAAAGTATTATATATGAATGCACTGAGTATAAGAAATAAAGTGGATGAGCTTGAGGCTCAGTTGGAAATTGGCAAGTACGATGTTGTAGGAATAACAGAGAGGTGGCTGCAAGAGGGCCAGGGCTGGGAAATGAATATTCAAGGGTATACGTCCTATCGAAAGGACAGACAGGTGGGCAGAGGTGGTGGGGTGGCTCTGCTGGTGAGGAATGAAATTCAGTCCCTTCCGAGGGGTGACATAGAATCGGGAGATGTAGAGTCAGTATGGATAGAACTGAGGAATTGTAAGGGCAAAAAGACCCTAATGGGAGTTATCTACAGGACCCCAAATAGTAGCCCGGATACAGGGTGCAAGTTGAATCAAGAGTTAAAATTGGCATGTTGCAAAGGTAATGATACAGTTGTCATGGGGGATTTCAAAATGCAGGTAGACTGGGAGAATCAGAATGGTACTGGACCCCAAGAAAGGGAGTTTGTGGAGTGCCTCCGAGATGGATTCTTAGAACAGCTTGTACTGGAGCCTACCAGGGAGAAGGCAATTCTAGATTTAGTGTTGTGTAATGAACCAGATTTGATAAGGGAACTCGAGGTAAAGAGGCCATTAGGAGGTAGTGACCATAATATGATAAGTTTTAATCTACAATTTGAGAGGGAGAAGGAAAAATCAGAAGTGTCAGTATTACAGCTGAACAAAGGGGACTATGGAGCCATGAGGAAAACACTAGCCAAAGCTGACTGGAAGGACATCCTAGCAGGGATGACAGTGGAACAACAATGGCAGGTATTTCTGGGAACAATACAGAAGGTGCAAGATCAGTTCATTCCAAAGAGGAAGAAAGATTCTAAGGGGAGTAAGGGGCAACTGTGGATGATAAGGGAAGTCAAGGACAGTATAAAAATAAAAGAGAAGTATAACATAGCAAAGATGAGTGGGAGGCCAGAGGATTGGGAAACTTTTAGCGAGCAACAGAAGATAACTGAAAAGGCAATACAGGGAGAAAAGATGAGGTACGAAGGTAAGCTAGCCAAGAATATAAAGGAGGATAGTAAAAGCTTCTTTAGGAATGTGAAGAGGAAAAAATTAATTAAGACCAAAGTTGGGCTCTTGAAGACAGGAACAGGTGAATTTATTATGGGGAACAAGGAAATGGCAGACGAGTTGAACAGGTACTTTGGATCTGTCTTCACTAGGGAAGACATAGACAATCTCCCAGAAGTAATAGTGGCCAGAGGACCTAGGGTAACAGAGAAACAGAAGGAAATTCACATTAGGCAGAAAATGGTGTTGGGTAGACTGTTGGGGCTGAAGGCTGATAAATCCCCAGGGCCTGATGGTCTATATCCCAGGGTACTTAAAGAGGTGGCTCTAGAAATCGTGGACGCATTGGTAATCATTTTTCAATGTTCTATAGATTCCTGTGGATTGGAGGATAGCTAATGTTATCCCACTTTTTAAGAAAGGAGGGAGAGAGAAATCAGGGAATTATAGACCAGTTAGCCTGACATCAGTGGTGGGGAAGATGCTGGAGTCAATTATAAAAGATGAAATAGTGGCACATTTGGATAGCAGTAACAGGATTGGTCCGAGTCAGCATGGATTTATGAAGGGAAAATCATGCTTGACTAATCTTCTGGAATTTTTTGAGGATGTAACTAGGAAAATGGACAAGGGAGAGCCAGTGGATGTAGTGTACCTGAACTTTCAGAAAGCCTTTGGTAAGGTCCCACATAGGAGATTAATGGGCAAAATTAAAGCACATGGTATCGGGGGTAGGGTACTGACATGGATAGAAATTGGTTGGAAGACAGGAAACAAAGAATAGGCATTAACGGGTCCCTTTCAGAATGGCAGGCAGTGACTAGTGGGGTACAATATACATTAATGATTTAAATGAAGGGATTAAAAGTAACATTAGCAAATTTGCAGATGACACAAAGCTGGGCAGCAGTGTGAAATGTAAGAAGGATGTTATGAGAATGCAGGGTGACTTGGACAGGTTGGGTGAGTGGGCAGATGCATGGCAGATGCAGTTTAATATGGATAAATATGAAGTTATCCACTTTGGTGGCAAGAACAGGAAGGCAGATTACTATCTGAATGGTGTCAAGTTAGGAAAAGGGGAAGTACAAGAAGATCTAGGTGTTCTTGTACATCAGTCACTGAAAGTAAGCATGCAGGTACAGCAGGCAGTGAAGAAAGCTAATGGCATGTTGGCCTTCAAAACAAGGGGAGATGAGTATAGGAGCAAAGAGGTCCTTCTGCAGTTGTACAGGGCCCCAGTGAGACCACACCTGGAGTATTGTGTGCAGTTTCGGTCTCCAAATTTGAGGAAGGACATTCTTGTTATTGAAGGAGTGCTGCGTAGGTTCGTGAGGTTAATTCCCTGGATGGCGGGACTGTCATATGTTGAAGATTGGAGCAACTGGGCTTGTATACACTGGAATTTAGAAAGATGAGAGGGGATCTTATTGAAACATAAAATATTATTAAGGGATTGGACACGCTAGAGCAGGGATGGGCAAACTTTTTGACTTGTGGGCCACAAAGGGTTCTAAAATTTGACAGGGGGGCCGGACCAGGAGCAGATGGACGGAGTGTTTTGGTAATACACCTCATAAGAGAAAATAAAATATCATGGGATATGTAGAAAACATGTGCTTTAATTTCAAATGAAAATGAACAAATGCATTACAACAAAATATCTGTCTTTGAAGTCCCATGGTATTTAGCTATTTATTGAAATGACTTTTAAAACACTGAAAATTAAATGAATAAAGTACAGCTTTTTTTTAATAGTAACAGTTATTATATTAAAGCACTGAAAATTCTGTTATCCTTCAAGACATTATCATCATCACTCTCCTCCTGACTGTCTTTATTTCAAAAACGGTAGGAGATGCAGGTCTACTTGTACTGCTCCTTCTTATTCAATTGTCCCCTTTGCCAAAACTCAACAACGACCAGCACAATGACAGAACAGCGAGAGCGCGCCAGTATGCGGAGCGCGTTATTTGATCTGGAGCGCATTTTTTTTATTTTGAGAACGTACGTGCACCTGCGCACTACTCATGTCCATCACTTAACAGAAATGACATGTAACATGTAAGGCTTATTGAAAAAAATATTTTCAAATGCATTTTTTACATAACACAACCAAGAAACTTATTTTTAATTTCAGTGGGAACAGTGTTGTTGGTCTCCCTTTTTAGCCAGCGCATCAAAGTCTGGACTTAGTTTTGTCGTGGCGATTCTCAGGATGGATCTGAGGTGTTGGTCAGTTAACTTGGATCTGTGGCTGGCTTTGTTGATGTTCATGACGCTGAACACCTGTTTACACAAATAGGTCGAGCCGAACAAAGAGTAAAGCGCAAATGTGGAGTAATACGCTGCACCTCAACAAAGGTCAATGTATATAGAGTGCGTCATCTATTGGGAAAACGCCAGAATTGCGGGGAAAAACGTTAACAAGGTTTATTAATATTATTTCATCAAGTTCTGCGGGCCGGATTAAAAAGCTTAACGGGCCGCATATGGCCCCCGGGCCGTAGTTTGCCCATGCCTGCGCTAGAGGCAGGAAACATGTTCCCAATGTTGGGGGAGTCCAGAACCAAAGGCTACAATTTCAGAATAAGGGGTAGGCCATTTAGAACGGAGTTGAGGAAAAACTTTTTCACCCAGAGAGTTGTGGATCTATGGAATGCTCTGCCTCAGAAGGCAGTGGAGGCCAATTCTCTGGATGCTTTCAAGAAAGAGTTAGATAGAGCTCTTAAAGATAGCAGTGTCAAGGGATATGGGGAGAAGGCAGGAACGGGGTACTGATTGTGGATGACCAGCCAAGATCACAGTGAATGGTGGTGCTGGCTCGAAGGGCTGAATGGTCTACTCCTGCACCTATAGTCTATTGTCCATTGATATTCTGGAGAATGTCTTTATTTCCACAGGCACAAGTTCTGGGTGGTTGGGTGGAGATACATCTCTACCAAAGGATCTGTAAGGCACTCCTTCCCTCTGCTTGTCCCTCCTAGGGCAAAGTATCGCACCTACTTAGAGCCGTCAATCATAATCGCATAAACCCATGGGAACAGGATGGTCGTATGAGCAGTTGGTGCATATCACAAGATCTCGTTATGTGACCACTGACACAAGGCAGACAATCTCTGAAGGGTTTTGATAATGGCTCTGGGGTCACCCATCTTGTAAAGACTCTGCCCAGAAGAAGGCAATGGCAAACCACTTCTGCAGAAAGAAATGCCAAGAACAATCATGGTCATTGGACCGTGATCACCAACATCAAATGATATAGCACACAATGATGGCAAGTTCTGAAATGTTGACCTTTTGTGAATACAGCAAGGTCACAGTAGTCTGAGAGAGATCCTAATTAAATACTACTCATCAGTAGAGGCTAGGGAGGATGCAGACAGTGGAAATTTATTGGAAAGATACTCTGATATTCTGGAGTATGTCTGTATTTCCACATGTACAAGTTCTGAAACGTTGACCTTTTTGAACTCAGCAAGGTCACAGCAGCCAGTTGTATCTCCAGCCATGAATCATGAGATAATGTGCATGTAAAAACTCCCCCTGGTCCCGAGTGACGAGGATCTTGCTCACTCCCTGCTTCCGGCCTCTCTCCCACATACTGAATCTCTGACACATCTCCTTTAAACTCTCCACACCCCACCTGAATGCTCGTCCTCTCGGATTGGACTGTTGTATTTTGACTCACGTTTAGCTCGACGGTTCCACGGCTTTCTGATCACAAAGTGAACTTCACTGGAGAACCCTATTCCCAGTTAAACACATCACATGATAGAACATTCCAGACGATGACTGACCAATAACTGTTGTCTTTATTGATCAGGATTTGTTCAAGGAGTAATTACACAGTTCAAACGTTAACTGTTTAGTTACACATCTCTTTAGTTTACTCTCACAACTCCCAAACCCACCCCCCCCCCCGTCCCTGTTCAGGTGTTCCCCACCCCAGATGAACCTGGCCAGGGTTCACCGTGAGTTCCTCTCCGAGTCCCTGACTCAGGGTCTTCTTCACTGGTTGCTCTCCGGAGTCAGTGCTGTCGGTGATCTTGTCCGGCACCTTTTTGTACGTTTCTTCCCAAAGCTCTCAGATATTCAGATTTATTTCTCAGATCTACATTGAAACCTACGGTGAAATGTGTGTTTGCATTCACACTGAAGGATGTGCTGGAGGCAGCTCACAAACGTCACCAGACTTTCCAGTGCCAAGATAGCAAACCCAATGTTCAGCAGGAAAATACAACCGACAGCAACAACAACAACAGCAAAACAAGCCCCTTTTCCACATCCGACCCCTCCCCTTCACACACACAGGCAGCTTTTCTTTGGTCCCAGACTCTGACTTACAGATATTGGTCCTCCAGCCTCAGTCCCTGGCACGGACTCACAGACATTGTCCCTCGATCTCCAGACAGGGCAACCCTGGGGATTCTACCTTCAGGCCTTGATCTCTGGACCCACCAGTTTTGATATTTGATCTTTGGATTTCACCCCATGGACTTGCCGACATGTGGCCCTCAACCTTGGGCGATGCTTCTCTGGTCATTCCATCCTCTGGGTATCGACCCCAGGACTCACTGATCACAGGACTTTGACCTTTGGATCTCACCCTCTTGTCCACGTGGACCTCCAACCCAAGACTCACTGAGAGGGATTGCTAACCTCCATCCTTTCCACCAGCTGAACTGACCTTCAACTGTGGAGCTCTGACCTGGACTCTGAACACCAGCTCCTGCTCTGTGTCCCTGAACCCTAACCCCTAACCCCTAAGTGTCCCCCCGCACAAAGAAATGCAAAACAGACAAAAAGCTGAAAAAAAATGTGTCTGAACCTCGACCTCGACAGAGATCACACTCAGAGCCATCTAGACTGGTGAGAGATCCCGTCCCTCTCCTCAGGGGAATGTTTCTAGAACTATTCCCAGCATCCACATCTCAAACTTTCTCTCTCACACCTCCCTCCCCTACACCTCTCCATCCCCTTCCCCTCTACCATCCACCATCCCCCAACATTAATGATCCCTCTCCCCCTCTATCATCCACCCTCCACCATCCCCCTCCCCTTCACCATCCATCATCCTCAACATCCCCTTCCATCTCCCCCTACCTTCTCCACCCTCCCTACCTCCCTCCTCATCCTCCTCCTTCTTCCTCTTCCTCTCCCCAGGTAGACTGATTCACAAGCCAGGAGGCATGGGATCTGAAACATGACTGCATGGATTCAGAATTGGCTCTCCCATAGAGGGCGGGGGAGGTGAGGGAGGGTATTCTGCCTGGAGATCCGTTCCATGGGGATCTGTTCTGGGGTCCCTGCTCTTCGTGGCTTTTACAAAGGACTTGGATGAGGAAATGGAAGTGGGGTTAGTGACTTTGCAGATGACATGAAGATTGGTGGAGTTGTGGATAGTGTAGAAGGCTGTCGTAGGTTACAATGAGACATTGACAGGGTGCAGAACTGGGCTGAGAAGAGGCAGATGGACTTCAATCCAGAAAAGGGTCAGGTGATTCATTCTGGAAGGTGAAATGTCAAGGCAGAATACAGGATTCATAGCAGTGTCAAGGAACAGCGGGATCTTGGGGTCCAAATCCATAGATCCCTCAAAGTTGCTGTTAGTTGACAGGGTGGTTAAGAAGGTGTGTGGTATGTTGGCCTTCACTCATCAGGATATTGAGTTCAATAGCTATGAGTTTCAAGCCCCTCATTGTAGGGAAGGTGTGAAAGCTTCAGAGAGGGTGCAGAGGGGATGAAGCAAGATGCTGTCTGGAATAAAGAGCACATTTCATGAGACCATAAGATCATAAGACAGAGGAACAGAATTAGGCCATTGGACCCATCGAGTCTGTTCTGGCATTTAATCATGGCTGATCCTTTTCTCCCCTCCTCAACTCCACTCTCCGGCTTTCTCCCCATGACCTTTGATGCTGTGGCCAGTCACAAACCTGTAAGTCTCTCCTTAAATACACCCTACAATCTGGTTTCCACAGCTGCATGTGGAAACAAATTCCACAAATTTGTTTGGCTAAAGAAATTTCTCTGCATCTCTGTTTTAAATGGACACCTCTCTATCCTGAGGCTGTGCCCTCTTGTCCTAGACTCCCCCACCATGGGAAACATCCTTTCCACACCTACCCCGTCTAGGCCTTTCAACATTCAAAAGGTTGCAATGCCCTCCCCCAACTCTACTAAATTCCAGCAAGTACAGACTCAGAGCCATCAAACGTTCTTTATATGATAACCCTTTCATTCCCGGAATCATCCTGGTGAACTTCCTCTGAACACTCTTCAATGTCAGCACATCTCTTCTTAGATGAGGAGCCAAAAACTGTTCACAGTACTCAAGGTGAGGCCTCACCTGTGCCTTATAATCCTCAGCATCACATCCCTGCTCTTGTATTCTAGACCTCTTGAAATGAATGATAACATTTCCTTCCTCCCCACTGAATCAACCTGCAAGTTCACCTTTATGTTCTGCAGAAGGACTCCCAAATCCCTTTGAATCTCAGATTGTTGCGCTTTTTCCCCATTTAGAAAACAGCCTGCACATTTATTTCGACTACCGAAGTGCATCACCATGCAGTTTCCAACATTGTATTTCATGACTGAGCCAGGACTTTTCTCTTTGGAGACAATGAGGATGAGAGGTGATTCAATAGAGGTGCAGAGGATGATAAGTGCTGTGGATCAAGTGGGCAGACAGAGACATTTTTCTGGGGAGAAATGGCTAATATGAGGGAGCCTAACTTTACAGTATTGGGGAGAAAGTGTAGAAGAGATGTCAGAGGTAAGTTATTTTTACACAGAGAGTAGTGGGTGTGTGGAACACGTTCCTGGGGTGCTGGTAGAGGCAGATACATTGGGGGCATTTAACAGTCTCTTAGACAGGCACATGGGTGATAGAACAATGGAGAGGTATGTGGGAGGGAGGTTTTCTTTAAAGTGTTGGCACAATCTCACCGGGAAAAGGCCTGTACTGTGATACACTCTTCCATGTTCCAATGTTGGGATGTTCCAGGATTTCCCAGATTCTGGAATAGGCCCCGCTGACTGGAAAACTACAAATGTAAGGATCCCATTTCAGAAAGGACAGAGGTAGAAAGCAGGAAATTCAGTGTCTTGCTGTCTGTCACTGGGAAAATGCTGAACACACACTGAAGGAACGATGACAAGGTGTTTAGAAAATCTCACACGGTCAGACAGAGTCAGTGACAATGAAAGAACTACAGAGGCTGGAAATCTGGAAATGCTCAGCAGGTCAGGCAGCATCTGAGGGAGGAGAAACAGTGTGTGAGCAGAGTGCTTTATTCAATGGCTGAAGGGAATGAGCTGCCTGCTGAAGCTGCTCAGTGATGTCTGCTGGGAACACACGGGTCTGCAGGGACTGGAATCTGGGATGAAAAACGAGCTGCTGGAACTCAGTGGGTCAGGTCAGCAGACCACAGACTCTCTGAACTCCTCCAGAGTGGAGGGAGAGAGGAAACAGTGAGCTACCAAACTGTTAGCCTGTCACTGGCATTCGGAGAAATGGGGGACAACGAAGGATGTGATATCAAGGTCATTGGAAAATATTATGAGTGAGTCGAGTCAGCCTGGATTAATGAAATGGAAGTCACATTTGACTGGTCTTTCCGAGGTCTTTGGGGAAGTATCGAGTGAAGTCGTTCGGGGGAACCAGTAGATGTGATGTATTTGGATTTTCAGAAGGTTATTGATGAGGTCTCTCACTGGAGGTTGGTGAACAAGTTTGGATCACATAGAGTTGGGAGAGAAGACGAGAGCACTTGGAACTGGGAGAGATTTCCAGCATGGACTGAACATTGGTTACTGTAGAGAAAGGAAATGGTAGGAAGGAATGTGTCCTTCTCACATGACTGGTCTATGATCCGTGGGGTGTTTCAGACAGGGATCAGTGCTTGGGCCCCAGTTATTCACAGTCAGTTATTTCCCTGAGGAGACCAAAAGTAACATTTCCAAGTTTCCTGAAATGGGAAAGTGAGGAGAGATGAGGGGCAAAGAGGCTGCAAGGAGGTAAAGACAATAAGTGAGAAGGCAACGGCAGGGCAGTTGGAACCAGTGTAGAAAATGGGGAGAGGTATAGAAACACTGACAAAGTGAGTATTGTGTGTAGTTCTGGTCATCTCCCTGCAGGAAAGATATTAATAAGCTTGAAAGAGAGCAGAGACAATTTACAAGGATGGTGCCAGGACTTGAGGACCTGAGTTATGGGGAAAGGGAGAGTAAGTGAGGACATTATTGACCATGAACGTAGGAGAATGAGAGGTGTACACAATTGAGGTGCATGCCAGGAAGCTTTCCCCCTCAGGTTGGGTGAGGTTAGCTCATAGGCTTTGGGTGAAGGGTGAAATATTTAAGGGGAACATGAGGGAGAACTTTTTCACAGAGGGTGGTGCAAGTGTGTAATGAGCTGCCAGTGGAAGTGGTAGATGTGGGTTTGATTATAACATTTAACGTTAGTTTGCATAGTTACATGAATGTGAGTGGTTTGGAGGGGTATGTTTCAGTTGCAGGCAGATGAGAGCAGGGAGAAGATTGAGTCAGTATGGACTAGATGGGCCAAAGGGTTTGTTTCTGTGCTATTGTGCTCGATGTAGAAGACCAGCCATGTCCACGATGAGCAACAGTACAGGTTTGATGGGCTGAACAGCCTGCTGCTCTCTGATATATCTTTAGAACCTCTTTGAGCATTTCACTTTCTGACTGTCCCTCAATCCTCCTCTAACTTCTGAAATGGTTTTTAATCACTTCCCTCCTCTCCCTATACCTCAATCCTGCCTCACACATCCCTCAATCTCTCTTCACCCCATCCCCTCAATCCCACATCACCCTATCCCTCAATCCTCCTTTACCTTCTGAAATGGTTTTCAAACCCTTCTTTCCTCACCCTATCCCTCAATCCTGCCTCACCAAACACTCAATCTCTCCTCACCCCATCCCTCATTCCCAACTCGACCTATCCCTCAATACTCCTGTACCTTCTGAAATGCTTGTTAATAACTTCTCTTCTCACTCTGTCCCTCAATCCCACCTCACTTGATTCCTCAACCCCTCTTCACCATATCCCTAATTCCCCACCCTATCCTTCAATCCATCCTCACAATATCTCTTCCCCTCGTCAACCTATCTGTCAATCCCACTTTGGAGTTCCCCTGATCCCATCACTCAAAGCAGCTCAATTCCATTACTAGATCCTCATTTCCCACCCTCCACCCTCACATTTAGTCCCTACCCTCTGGATACCTTTTACTCTCTCAGAAATACTTCTCATTGATCTCTCATCTGCTTTATCAACTATTCCGAATTGATAAACTATCAATTGATAACATTCCTTCCGCTCTGCCAATTTGTTGATGATTTGTGATTGGATTTGAATTTGAACACTCTGTGATTTACTCTATCCAACCCTTCTGAGACAGACAGTTTCCCTTTGTCTGTCTCTCACTGAGTAACTCCATTTAAAGGGACATTACCAAGACGGAATGGTTGTATTATACGTCTTGTTCATTTCTTCCCTCACCACATCCCAGTCAATGTTCCAGCTTTCATCGATCTTTGCAGGCTTTGCTCTGTATTCATCAGCAAACTGCTGATTGAAAGTGTAGAAAACCCTCTTCCAATAGGATGCTGCCTGTGCGGAGATCTCCCTTTGGATAATCCAGGATTTGTAGTAATCATTGACTGTTTGATAATCCTTGTAGGGATGGTATTTCCCATTTGTGTTATTATTTTTGAATGTTGCATCACCTGCGACTAAAGCTGTGCAGATATCCGTTACAAGACGTTCACTGTCTAACCATCGATACCTGTGGAGTCCTTCAGGTCTGTGCTGTTTACAGGAGTGTTGTGAGTGTACCGGGGTCTCTGAGTCACAGAAAACCCCACAGAAAGGACATTTCATTGTACAATTGAATAACCCTTTGAACAACTCCTCCCTGGGTTTAATGGATAATTCTTCAATCTTTGCTTTGACATCCCAGCCTTTTACCTCACGGAGGAGATCCTGCTCCACCTCTTCAATACATGGCAGAATGGCTTCTGCACATTTCTTGCCATCACTGCCACTCTGAAGCAGAACGAGTTTCATCTCATCTTCGGGCATCGAGATTCTCATGTTTAACTTTTCAGCAAACGTGTTTAGAAAGCTCTGAGCATTTCCAGCAAAGTTCTGCTTCACTGCATCCTGAACAATGTCCTTAGCTTGCCCAGTGATCTCTGTGATGATTTCTTTAGCCAGACAGGTAAATGTGCTCTCTCCATCGCGTTCTGTCTTGCAGTGTTTAATAACTTGCTGATGGAGCCAGTCTTTGGCGAAATTCTCAAAGTCAGTGATGTACCGGAGATATTCATCAAATCGATGTGTTTGTTTCAGGTGGACCAGGAGGGCCACAGTGAAGTTGTTGCGGAGACTGTACTGTCGCTCAGGGTCGTGTTTTTTCATATCATCCACGATGTTCACGCTGAGAGTCTTGAGGGTGGCGTCTCGAAGAGCTGGCAAGAAACAAGATCTTGCAAATCGTTCTGCTTGTCTCTGGTTCTCATCCTGCTCTGTGTAAATATCCATGAAGAGATCAAAGTATTTACTTTTCATATTTTCTAGTCTTCTCCGTGGGTCGTGGTTGTGGATAAACCTGATGTGCATCTCCTGGAATCTTGGTGCAGCGTAACCACACAGGTGAAGTTTAAACTCGGCCTTGAAAACCTCAGTCATTGAAAAGTGTTGATGTGAAATATTGTCAACTTTTTCCTCTATCATGTTCAAAAGTTCAATGCAATATTTATTGTCATAATCCATGTCCTTTTTTGTGATGTCAGTGATCCAATGTCTGCATTCATCCTCGATGAGCTTTGTAATCTTTGCTGCTTGATCGAGATCTGATTTCAATCTGGATGGAAAGATTCTACCTTCACCCCATTTCAAATATGACACGTTGATGTGTTTCTCTACAATCTGAAAGTACTGGGTCCCCAGTTCACAGAGATGTTTACATTTTAGCCTTTCATTAATCACTCTCCCTTGAGTTTTTGTTTCCTCTCTGAGGAAATTTTCAATCTCCAGTTCAATCTTTCTTCCTCTACAGGGCTGATACTCCAGTTGAGAGAGTGTACTTTCCCACATCTTGTCAAACTGATTTTCCAGTTCCTGTTGACCCAACACCCAACTTGCTGCTTTACACTTCTGTAAAAGCTCCTTCACCTGTTCTCCAATCTTCTTGTGAAAGTTATTACAAATATCTTCCACTCAGTGCAGTCCCACCCATCTGTTCACGGCATCTCTACATCTCTGCATTGAATCGTGCTGAAGTCGGCTGCATAAACTGGAGATGCTGAGTTTAAATTCCTCTCTGTATTTCTCCATCAGATACACATTATCAGCCCCACTTTCATACAGAGCTTGTAGTTTATCCAGAGTGACACCCTCCCTTTTGTTCATCTCTGTCCTCATCTCCCTCTCCAGATTATGGAGCAGTTCGGTGAGATCTCCTTTGGCATTGCTGATTCTGTTTTCAGCCTCATTTCCCCAGGAGTGAGTGAATTTGCGGAGTTCCCACTCCCAGTCCTTGTACTTCATGGAGAGGTGGTTGTAAGCCTCTGCGACCAGACTGTTCTGGAAGCTGAAAATGAAATTTTCATGTTTCACCTGCTCCCAAAGCCCAGCCATCCATTTGATAAAGTCCGGGATAGTGAAAGTTCTTTAGCTTTTGCTCCGTTGGATTAGACACTGAATTAGGTTCTTCTTCAGTTGGGAGACGTGTTCACTGTAGCCGGTGTTGACTGCAGCCATTGGGGGTGTACCATGCCACAGACCAGGGATGTACCAGTTGTCCTTGTCAGCATCATAGTCCATCACATCCCGGAACGTTACTCGGTCTACCTTCTCCAGCTTTGCTGCAGCCTCTGTCATCTTATCCAGCTGCTCCAGGAGTTTCTGACGGCCTCTCAGATTCTGCTCGTGCGCACTCACATCGCCGACGTTCTGGTGCACAAATATGCACTTTGGCCCTTTTCCTGTCTCCCTCATGCGGATTAAGGAATGGACAACAATCTGTAAAATATCTTTCATCTCTGACAGATTTTCCATCCCGATGTTTACCAACGTTAAGTTGCTTAATCCAACCACGAACGTTGCCAGCTCATTGTCGTGCTCGTAGCTGTCCGTCAGTGTTGCGAGTTCTGGGGCTCTCAGCCCCTCTGTGTCAATGACCAGGATGAACTCACAGCCCAGCTCCTCGGCCAGGCTCCCTGTGACTTTGATCAACTGCATGTAGGCCCCTCGAGTACATCGGCCGCTGCTCACAGCAAACCGCAAACAGAACATTGTGTTGAGGAGTGTGGACTTGCCCGTGCTCTGAACTCCGATCACTGTCAGCACAAACACTCGGCAAGCTCTTCCCACTTTGTTGGCCAGCTCTGTGAGTACGGCAGTGATCCATGGAATGGGAACGTTGGAAACGTCTCCATCGATGAGTTCCAGTGGGAACCCTTCCAGCAACAGTTCAGCAGCAACCCCTGGGAACTGCGACACCTTTGGGTGGATCTGTGTCCTTCGGGTGACGTTGTGTCGAGTCACTGAAAGTTCATAAATCTGACCAAGTTCCCTCATGAAATGCTCGAGTCCCAGGGAACTATCAGACATCTTCTGATCCAACTCCTTCAGTTCCTTCACCTTCTGCTTTGAGTCTTTGCACAGTTCTTTATAAATTCTACGCAATCCTGCCATAACTTCCCGTGATTTACTGTCCAGTTCCAGCTTCAGCCACTGTAGGGAAATGGCTCTGTCAACCCCACCATGACGGGTGAGGTATTCAATGAACAGCCGCATTTCGTCCGACAGACTCTGTCTGAGCTGAGCTTCCCGGATTCTGTTCTTCTCCCGGTCCAGTTCGTGGTTATACACTTCTGTGGTTCTGTCCCCACGGAGTTTCATCCGAGATTTCTCTTTTTCAACTTTAGACAACCCTTGCCAGGGCTCTCCATGAAAGGGCAACACTCTCCTTTTATACCCAGTAATGTCTCCTGAGTCAAGTCTGTCCAGTATTTTGGTCAGTTCCTTGGCTTGTTGTATTTCAGGTTGACGTTCATCGACCTCAATCCCACTTTCCATTGCAATGTCAGCCATTTTCTCCAGGCTCAGCAAGGGCTGGTCCCTGTCCCTCATTAGAATTACTTGTTTGATCTGAGAATGTAGCTTTTCCACAAGTTTAGCCTCATTTACATTTGTCCGAAGAATGCGTTGTTGAGGTTCTAACTTTAGATCTTTGAACAGTTTCTCCACCTGCTCAGGGGTTATGTGTTGCTGATTGATGTGGGTGTTGAATATCAGAAAGAGTTTTGCTGGTGACTGTGGGAGAGAGGTGAGGAATTCTCGTTCCTTCTCACCGATAACCTCGATGAAAATAAAGAGAGCAGCAGATACTTTTGCCAGAAACCGAGCGTTTCCCTGGAAAGTTTCAGCATCGCCTCGGAGGTTAATGAATGCAGCAGCCTCTGGGAAAATATCCATGTTTCTCTTCCCAGAAGGGAGATACCAGCTGATCTCCGCCATTCCATCGGATATCCTGCGGGGCACATTCCCACATTCCATCTCGGAGTGCAGGAAGATGTTCTGCTGCAGCTGTGCCTGACTCAGGGTGAGATTGAGGATTCGGGATTTGGACACTGTGCACCTTCCCAGTCTGAGGAAGGACACCATTGGCATGGCCGCTGTCACGATGGACACCTCCACAACGGGGCTGCTGTCTGTAGGAGAATGTGGGCACCATGTTTTAACAATGGGTCTCATGGCCCAGAGGAGAAGGGTGGCACCAGGCCCTTCTGTGGGTCCCCTCACCTTGTCCATGGGGTGATGGTGTGTGTCTGGCATCAGAAAGGGTAATGCAAACTGGCACAGAGACATCTTCAGCATCAGTTCCTGCTGGAGAGAGTGGTCAGCACAGAGGAAAATGGCAGCAATGATATCCAGAGGATTCATCTCAGAAACCCTTGACTCGCTCTCTTCCAGGGTATCATTCTGTTCTTCATTATCATCATCCTCACCGTCCAAGGACAGATCAGGTGGCCAGTCGAGATTCCTCGCCAGTGAATTGGCTGAGAGGATCCTTTGGAGAAATCGCCAGGGAAGATCTTCTGCTCGAGTTGGTTTGCTGTCCTCCAGTTTATCCTGGGACACGTCCCGCACGATCTGAAAAGACAGTTTGTGAGGATAATGATCCTGTAATCCCAAATCTTTTACAATTTTACAAAGAGTATAATTTAGAGAATGGTTATTTCCATCTGGTAAACCATTGTTTATTCCCTCTGAGACACCCTCAGTTCCCTTTGAGGTGTTGAATGAATTCTGATGAGATCGTTCCTCTGATACAGGGAAATCTTCAGGATCCATTTTTCTCTGTGCTTCTGACGTACGTTCCTTGGCTCGTTGTATTTCAGGTTGACGTTCATCGACCTCAATCCCACTTTCCATCGCAATGTCAGCCATTTTCTCCAGGCTCAGCAAGGTCTGGTCCCTGTCCCTCATTCGAATTACTTGTTTGATCTGAGAACGGAGCTTTTCCACAAGTTTAGCCTCATTTACATTTGCCCGAAGAATGCATTGTTGACGTTTTAACTTTAGATCTTTGAACAGTTTCTCCACCTGCTCAGGGGTTATGTGTTGCTGATTGATGTGGGTGTTGACTATGAGAAAGAGTTTTGCTGGTGACTGTGTGAGAGAGGTGAGGAATTCTTGTTCCTTCTCACCGAAAACGTCAATGAAAATAAAGAGAGCAGCAGATACTTTTGCCAGAAACCGAGCGTTTCCCTGGAAAGTTTCAGCATCGCCTCGGAGGTTAATGAATGCAGCAGCCTCTGGGAAAATATCTGTGTTACTCTTCCCAGAAGGGAGATACCAGCTGATCTCAGCCATTCCATCGGATATCCTGCGGGGCACATTCCCACATTCCATCTCGGAGTGCAGGAAGATGTTCTGCTGCAGCTGTGCCTGACTCAGGGTGAGATTGAGGATTCGGGATTTGGACACTGTGCACCTTCCCAGTCTGAGGAAGGACACCGTTGGCATGGCTGCTGTCACAATGGGCACCTCCACAACGGGGCTGCTGTCTGTAGGAGAATGTTGGCACCATGTTTTAACAATGGATCTCATGGCCCAGAGGAGAAGGGTGGCACCAGGCCCTTCTGTGGGTCCCCTCAACTTGTCCATGGGGTGACTATGTGAGTCTGGCAACAGAAAGGGTAATGCAAACTGGCACAGAGACATCTTCAGCATCAGTTCCTGCTGGAGAAAGTGGTCAGAAAAGGAAAATGGCAGCAATGATATCCAGAGGATTTATCCCACCATCCTCTGGTGCTGTAACTTCAAAGAAATCACTTAATTCTTTGTCACCATCACCCTCGCCGTCTGGGTACTGAACAGGTGGCCAGTCAGGATTCCTCGCCAGTGAATTGGCTGAGAGGATCCTATGGAGAAATCGCCAGGGAAGATCTTCTGCTCGAGTTAGTTTGCTGTCCTCCAGTTTATCCTGGGACACCTCCCGCATGGTCTTAAATGATAGTTTGTGAGGATAATGATCCTGTCATCCCAAATCCTTCACAATTTGTGGGAGGCTGAGATTTTCAGACTCATTATTTCCAGCTTGTAAAATGTTCCTCATCGTCTCTGATGCGCTCTGTGTTCTCCTGGAATCTCTGTCCTCTTTGTTGTGTGGGAGTTTGGGTAAAGGGGGTGTTTTGGGGATAGGCTTGCAGTTCTCTTTCTTCAATTCCCAAGCTAGTCTCAAATGATTTATACTTTTGATTATATTCCATTTGAGGGTATTTGCTATGCCTGATGTCCTATTGGAACACACAGTTCCTGTCCCAGGATCACAGGGCTGATCCTCTGACTGGTTCTGTGCCTCTGGCTGCTGATCCCTGTCAGTTCTCATTGTCCTGGCACAGTGTGTACTGAGCACAGTCAGTAGGAGATCACCATGGGAACCTGGAATCAGCCATAGAATTACACCTGGCCTTGGTGAAACACACCAGGAGGACTGGGAACTTGTTATTTTTAGTAAGTGAACAATGTACTTTCTCTTGAGTGACTGTAATGATGATTCTGCAGATTTTTTTCCAGAGTGAAATCAGAGAATCGTTGAAATACTCAGCAGGTCAGGCAGCATCTGTGGAGAGAGAAACAGGGTCAGATTTTCAGGTCCATGTGTTGGTGGGTCTGTCACATCAGGAGAAGTTGAATTAACCAGCCCTCTGTTCACTTTGGGTTAGAAGAATGAGTTGTGATCTCACTGAACTGAGGACAGAGTTTAACATTGCTGGATACAGGGAGGATGTTCCCACTGGCTAATGAGTCTAGGACCAAGGCACAGGCCAACTGTAAGGGGTGGGCTGTTCATGACCGTGATAAGGTAAATGTCCAAGTCTCCACAAAAGGGGTCACACAATTAGAACATAGAACCTAGAACACAGGTTGGGAACCAGTATGACAGAGCTGAGGATGAGCCAGTGGGTTTACAAGTAGATGATGGGTGTAACATGAATGTAAAGAAGGACAAGTCAATGATTGGGTACAAATGCAGACAGAGCAAAGAGTTAAATTGTACCACTAAGGCAGAATTGAAAAGAGCAAAGAATACAGGACTAAAGGTGCTGTATTTAAATGTGCATAGGTTTTGGAATAAGGTGGACAAACTCATGGCACAATTAGAGATTGGTTGGTGTGACATTGTGGGCATCACTGAGTCGTGGCTGAAAGGAGGCCGTCGTTGGGAGCTTAACATCAAAGGATAAACTTTGTATCAAAACAGCAGACAGGAAATCATAGGCAGTGGTGTGGCTCTGTTGGAAAGAGATGGAATTACATCTTTAGAAAGAGGTGACATAGGGTCAGAGAATGTTGAATCTTTGTGGGTGGAGTGAAGAAACTGCAAGGGTGAAAAAAAACTTTATGGGGATCATATATAGGCCTCCAAACAGTACGCAAGATGTTGGTTGATATTGCAAAGGGAGCTAGAAAAAGCATGTGATAAGAGTAATGACACAATTATGGTGGGAGATTTCAATATGCAACAGGATTGAGAAAATCAAGTTGGTGTTGGATCACAAGAGAGGGAATTTGTTGAGTGCCTACGAGGTGTTTATTTTAGAATACCTTATGCTTGAGCCTTCTTGTGGAAAGGTTATCCTGGTGTTGTGTAATAACCCAGATCTGATGAGGGAGCTTAATAAAACAGTCATTTACAGCACATAACAGGCCCTTCGGCCCACAATGTTGAGCCAACCATGTAACCTACTCTAGAGACTGCCTAGAACCTCCCTGCCACAAAGCCCACTATTTTTCTAAGCTCCTCGTACCTATCTAAGAGTCTCTTAAAAAACCCTATTGTATTCGCCTCTACCACCGCTGCCAACAGTGCATTCCATGCACCCACCACTCTGTGTGAAAAACTTACCCTGACATCCCCTCGGTACCTGTTTCCAAGCACCTTAAAACTATGCCCCCTCTTGTTAGCCATTTCAGCCCTGGGAAAAGCCTCTGGCTATCCACACGGTCAATGTAGAGGAACCCTTAGGAGGCAGTGTTAATGATATGATTGAATTCAGACTGCAATTTGACAAGGAGATGCATAAGTCATATCAATCGGTATCGCAATGGGATAAAAGGAATTACAGAGGCGTGAGAGAGAAACTTGTCCAGCTGGATTGCAGGAGGATACCGGTGGGGATGAGACCGGAGCAGAGGTGCCTGAAGTTTCTGGGAATAGTTCACAAGGTGTAGGATAGATACAGTATGTCCCACAGACGAAGCTCTCTAATGGCAGGACTATTGAACAATGGCTGACAAAGGAAGCTAAAGACTGCATAAAAGCCAAGGAAAGGGCATGTAATGTAAAAGTGAGTGAGAAGTTGGAAGATTGGGAAGCTTTTAAAATCCAACAAAATTCAATTTGAAAAGCTATAAGAAAGGAAAAGATGAAATGAGGACAGACTAGCTAATAATATAAAGCAGGATACTAGAAGATTTTTCAGTTATATAAGGAATAAAAGGGAGGTGAGAGTTGATATTGGACCACTGGAAAATGATGCTGGTGAGGTAGTAATGGGGGACAAAGAAACGGCAGATGAACTTAATGGATACTTTGCATCAGACTTCAGTGTGCCAGAGGTCCGTGAGTGTCAGGGAGCAGGAGTGAGTGACATTGCTATTACAAAGGAAAACCTACTAGGCAAACTGAAATGTCTTAAGCTGGATAAGTCACTTGGACCTGATGGACGACATCCCAGAGTCCTGAGAGAGGTTGCTGAAGAGACAACAAATACATTGGTCATGATGCTTCAAGAATCACTTCCATCTGGTATGGTCCCGGAGGACTGGAAAATTGCAAATGTCACTCCACTCTTTGAGAAGGGAGGAAGGCAAAAGAAAGGAAATTATAGACCAGTTAGTCTAACCTCAGTGCTTGGGAAAGTGTTGGAGTCTGTTATTGATGAGGTTTTGGGATACTTGGAGACTAATGATAAAATAAGTCAAAGTCAGCATGGTTTCTACAAAGGGAAATCTTGCCTGACAAATCTGTTACTAGGATTTTCAGAAGGCAATTGATAAGGTATCACAGATGATAAGGTGTTACAGGAAAGATACTGGCATGGATAGAGGTATAGTTGACAGGCAGGAGGCTGTGAATGCAAATAAACTTTTTGGCTGTCTGCTGACGTTCCTCAGGGGTCTGAATTGGAACACTTACTTTCCATATTGTTTGTCAATGATTTAGATAATGGCATTGATGGCTTTGTGGCAAAGTTTGTGGATGATATGAAGATAGGTGGAGGGTAGGTAGTGCTGAGGAAGCAATGCAATTGCAGCAGGACTTAAGACAAATTGGAAGAATGGGGAAAAAGTGGCAGTTGGAATACGGTGTTGGGAAATGTATGATAATGCATTTTGGTAAAAGGAACAATAGTGTGGACGATTATCTAAATGGGGAGAAGGTTCAAACATCAAAGCTGCAGAGGGTTTTAGGAGTCCTCATGCAAGATTCCCAGAAGGTTAATTTACAGGTTGAGTCTGTGGTAAAAAAAGACAAATGCTTTTTTTCCCTAAGAGGAACAGAATATAAAAGGAGAGAATGCTGAGCCTTTACAAGACACTAGTCAGGCCGTACTTGGAGTATTGATGGCATGAACATCGATTTCTCAAACTTCCGGTAATGCCCCCAGCCACCTCCTCCCCTTTCCCTCTCTCACCTGATCTCCTTGCCCACCCATCACCTCCCTCTGGTGCTCCTTCCTCCTTTTTTCTTTCTTCCATCACATTCTGTCTTTTTCACCAATCAACTTCCCAGCTCTTTACTCTGCCCCTCGCCCGCCAGGCTTCACCTATCACCTTGTTTCTCTCTCCTCCCCCCACATTTTAAATTTACTCCTCAGCTTTTTTTTCTCCAGTCCTGCCCGAGGGTCTCGGCCCAAAATGTCGACCGTACATTTTCCATAGATGCTGCCTGGCCAGCTGAGTTCCTCCGGCATTTTGTGTGTGTTGCTCGGATTTCCAGCATCTGCAGATTTTCTCTTGTTTGTGACCCTGTATTGATTATTGGAATCTTAACAAGATTACCAATAAAAATCATTACTGCTTGCCATCAATGAACTCAGCCTTTGATTTACTACAAGGGTCAAATTCTTCACTAAATTAGATCTTCGGTTTAATTCTATTTGGATTTGTCAGTGTGATGAATGGAAGACCATAAGACCAGAAGACAAAGGAGCAGAAGTCAGCCATTTGGCCCATTGATGCTGCCCCACCATTACATCATGAGCTGATCCAATCTCCCCTTTAGTCCCATTCCCCCGCCTTCTCACCATAACCTTTGATGCCCTGACTACTCAGATACCTATCAATCTCTGCCTTAAATATACCCAATGACTTGGCCTCCACTGCCACCCGTGGCAACAATTTCCATAGATTCACCACCCTCTGGCTAAAAAAATTTCTTCGCATCTCTGTTCTGAATGGGCGTCCTGCAATCCTCAAGTCATGTCCTCTCGTACTAGACTCCCCCACCATGGGAAACAACTTTACCACATCCACTCTGTCCATGCTTTTCAACATTCGAAATGTTTGTATGAGGTCCCCCCTCATTCTTCTAAACTCCAAGGAGTACAGTCCAAGAGCAGTCAAACGTTCCTCATATGTTAACCCTCTCATTCCCAGAATCATTCTAGTGAATCTTCTCTGAACCCTCTCCAATGTCAGCACATCCTTTTGTAAAGGGGTTTCTTCTTTTTTCTTTGTTACTGTTGGGAAAGGGTTTCCTTTTGTTAACTAGCAGGAATGCTAATTCACTGATAACGAGAATGGTATTCCTTTGTAAACCAAATGGGGATTAATGTTCTTTCTTCTGAGTCTGTAAGCTTTTGTTGACGGGCTTTTGGGCAGATCGGCGCGAGGGGGTCGAGAGAGAGGACGCAATGTTCTAAGCTGGGCGAGGATCGGACCCCAAAGGGGGGTCCGAGGCCGGGAGGTACTCCGAGGAGGGGGGATGAAGCTAGATGTGCTTGGTTGACCACTCGGAGGGTCCTGAGCTGCGAGTCGAGGAGTTCGGAGGGGATCAAATGGTGGCCAGAAGACTTCAGTAATTGAGCTCCAACGGTTGTGCACGAAGTGGTTTGGACTTTGATAAGTTTGGCGCCTTTTCTTTATTTTTTCTCTTCAGATATACTGTACCGTTATTAATCACTTAGTTATAGTAACCTTTATAAATTGTACTCATTTAATCGCTTATGGTGTACTGTCTGTTTTTGGGCGAGGCGGGGACATCACACAGCATCCACACCAGCTGATTACCCAGTTTGGCGGGGCCGAAGGCTGCTCCCCCTAGACGAAACGAGCTGAGCCAGCCTGAGGCGACCCAGGGGGTTACATTGTGGGGTGCTCGTCCGGGTTTGATTTCTGTGGAAGCTGTGTGATCACCCTCTTTAAATTGTGTCTGCGGTGAAGAGCTGGTGTGCCTTTGTGGGTGTGCGATTGCTGGTGATCGCTGCGTGTGTGTTGGGTGGGGTGGCTGCTGTTGGTAGCCTGGAGGTCGTTGTTCGAGTTCCGACTAGTGCTGACGAAATGGTGGTGGGACCATGGGTTGTCCGTACTGTTTGGAGAGTGAGGAGTGACAGGTTGGGATGTTTCAGCAGTGGTGAGCTCCGCCCGGTTGTTGGAATAATGTCCAGCCCTAAAGGGGCGGGAGCGTGGGCGGAGCGGACCTCTCAGTTGTTGGGTGAGTGGCAGTGCTTGGCTGAGGGAAAGCGACAGGGACGGGTTGAAGGTTTGAGTAGGCGGGCTGGTGACTTTGTTAGAACTGTCGGGCACAATTACCTCGAAGTGACAGCTGCCAGTTCTGGGAAAGTGTGGGAAAATGCGTGTGGTTCGACTGGAAGTCAAATGCCGCAGCTGGGGGGCTTATCATATCCGTGGCAGGAGATTGGTGGGAAGTTTTTAGGGTATCCCTTTTTGCCTAGGGGGGCAGATAAATTGCTTGTGGTGCCAAGGGGATCTGTCAAGGGGATCAGTTGTTCCGTTGATTCGAGAGGCGTCGGGAAACTTAGAGGAGGCCCAGTGGGGGAACGGCTTGGGGTCTCTGGGGGAGCACGTACCCAGCAATGTACCAAGGAACTCCCGAAAGGAACAGACCCTATTCCTGAAGGCTTAGAGGGGCCATGCAGACAGGTGTTGTTACGGATGGATGGAAGTCAAGTTAAAGCCATCCTCGGCACCGGGGCGCTGATTAAGTTGCTGTACAGTTTGTTTCATAACCGTTATTGAAAGCATTTACCCTTGACGACGTTGAGGACACTGGAGATTTGGGGTACCAGTGCCGGTGATTATCCAGACAATGGTTGTTGGTCAGTGAAAATGGAGTTCTTAGAGGCAAATGTGGAGGAGACTGAGGTTCATGAATCGTTAATGCTGATGTGTTCGGACCCTGTTGAGACGGGCAGCATTTCTGTTCCAGAGAGAACCAATATCCTGCTGGTGCGCTTGGGGGCCTGCCCGGAGGAGGCGGGTGAGCGTTGTTTGGAGGCATTGTCGATGCACCCAGGGTTTCGAGCTGCTTGTGCGGACGTGTGTAGCAGCATTGGGCCGATACCGAATTCAAACAAGAGCCAGTGGTGGTATGGCCTGGGGGAAGTATCTGAGGGTGAGACCCTCTTTGTGGACGCTGCGAAATACCACAAGGGAGGGGAGTTGACCGCTGAAGACACCTCGGAGAGAGAGAGGTTGCGGCGACTGGCCCCTACAGCCGTGGAAGACGTAGGCAGCGTGTGTGTGGATTATATTGCGCTGAAGAGGCGCACTGTCAGTGACCAGAATATGGCCCTGAGGGCCAGAGAGGCGATGGCCTGTCTGAGTGGTGTGAAGTGGTTTAAGGTGCTGGATCTGAGGAGTGGATGTTGCCAGATCCCGATGAGTGGGGCCAACAAGGAGAAGACGGCCGTTATAAATTCCCTAGGAGTCTTCGGTCCGAAAAGATACCACAGGGCATATCTGGAGCCCTTGCAACCTTCCTGCGGGGCAGGTGGAAGACCATAGGGGATGTGGAGGTGTTAGGAGTTTTGGTGTATGTGGATGATCTCTTGGTATTTGGATTTGCCTCAGGAGAATATGAAGTAAGGTCATTGCAGGAGCGGCTGAGAACTACCGAGAAAGTGTTTTCGGGACACGTGCCAGGGCTGGCGAAGGTCGCAGCTCGTGACTGTCTCTACGGAATCAAGTTTGAAATGAAGACGGAGAGACTGGAGAAAGTGACCTGGAACCATTCGGAAGAATTACAAGTTGGAGAGAATGAAGAAAGTTGTCTGACTGAGGGTAATAGCAAACTGAGAACCCGGACAGGGGAGTTTGCGGAGGTGAAGAAATTACAGACGAATCTCAGAAGAGAGAAGCGGAAGCTTGAAGGGAACCTGAAGATGACCATCGACAGTTCAAATGAAGTGCAAAACCTGAAAGTAGATCTGGAAGAAGTCATAAGGAAGAAAAAGCTGGAGAGAAGTGCAGTGAATACTGAACAGGAGGCTAAAGAGACTGCGGGAGCAGTGCAGGCCATGTGTTTCCGTTTGGAGAAGATCAAACAGCAGCTACCGATCACAGAAATGAGGAAGAATATAGATTCGATGGATGATCCACTTCCTCATCCAGGTCATTTATAAAAATCACAAAGAGTAAGGGTCCCAGAACAGATCCCCGAGTCATTCCACTGGTGACCGACCTCCATGCAGAATATGACCTGTCTACAACCACTCTTTGCCTTCTGTAGGCAAGCCAGTTCTGGATCCACAAAGCAATGTCCCCTTGGATCCCATGTCTCCTTACTTTCTCAATAAGTCTTGCATGGGGTACATTATCAAATGCCATGCTGAAATCCATATACACTACATCTACTGCACTTCCTTCATCAAAGTGTTTAGTCACATCCTCAAAAAAATTCAATCAGGCTTGTAAGGCACAACCTGCCCTTGACAAAGCCATGCTGACTATTCCTAATCATATTATATCTCTCCAAATGTTAATAAATCCTGCCTCTCAGGATCTTTCCATCAATTTACCAACCACTAAAGTAAGACTCACTGGTCTATAATTTCCTGGGCTATCTCTACTCCCTTTCTTGAATAAGGGAACAATACTCGCAACCCGCCAATCCTCTGGAATCTCACCGTCTTCATTGATGATGCAAAGATCATTGCCAGAGGCCCAGCAATCTCCTCACTCACCTCCCACAGTAGCCTGGGGTACATCTCATCCAGTCCTGATGACTTATCCAACTTGATGCTTTCCAAAAGCTTCAGCACATCCTCTTTAATATCTACATGCTCAATCTTTTCAGTCTGCTGCAAGTCATTATTACGATCACAAAGATCCTTTTCCATAGTGAATACTAAGGTAAAGTATTCATTAAGTACCTCTATTATTTCCTCCGGTTCCATACACACTTTCCCACCGTTGCATTTGATAGGTCCTATTCTTTCACATCTTGTACTCTTGCTGTTCACTTACTTGTAGAATGCCTTGGGATTTTCCTTAATTCTGCCTGCCAAGGCCTTCTCATGGCCCCGTCTGGCTCCTTCTTAAGCTCCTTCCTGTTAGTCTTATACTCTTCTAGATCTCTAACATTACCTTGATCTCTGAACCTTTCATAAGCTCTTCTTTTCTTCTTGTCTAGATTTACTACAGCCTTTGTACACCATGGTTCCTGTACCCTACCATAACTTCCCTGTCTCATTGGAATGTACCTATGCAGAACTCCACACAAATATCCTCTAAACATTTGCCACATTTCTTCCATACCTTTCCCTGAGAACATCTGTTCTCAATTTATGCTTCCCAAGTTCCTGCCTGATAGCATCATAATCCCCCTCACTCCAATTAAACGCTTTTCTGACTTATTAAAGGCTTTTCTAACTTGAATCATTGTGGGTAGAGCCAGGATCTGCAAGGGTAGAAAGACCCTGATGGGAGATGTATACAAACCCCCAGTCGGTAGTAAGGATGCGGTCTACAAATTACAATGGAAGGTGAAAAAACATGCCAAAATGGCAATGTTACAATAGTCATGGGGGACTTCATTATGCAGGTAGACTGGTAAAATCAGGTTGGTACTGGATTCCGAGAGGGGAATTTCTAGCATGCCTACGATTGGCTTTTTAGAGCAGCTCGTCATTGAGCCCACTAGGGAATTCTGGATCGGGTGTGGTGCAGTGAGCCAGCATTGATTAGCAGGTTTAAGGTAAAAGAACCTTTCAGGTCAAGTGATCATAATATGATCAGATTCACACTGAAATTTGAGAAGGAGAAGCTAAAGTTAGATGTATCAGTATTACAGTGGAGAAAAGGGAATTACAGAGGCTTGAGAGAGGAGTTGGCCAGAATTGATTGGAAAAGAACACTGGCAGGGATGTTGACAGAGCAACATTGATTGGAATTTCTGGAAGCAATTTGGAAGGCATAGGATATATACATCTCAAAGAGAAAGTATTCCAATAGGAAGCCAGAAGTCCTGATTCACATTGGTAACAATGACATAGGTAGAAAAAGGGAGGAAGTTCTGAAGAGAGAATTTAGGGTTGAGTTGGAAGCTGAAAAGCAGGACCTTCAGGGTAGTAATCTCAGGATTGCTGCCTGTGCCACATGCTAACGAGCGCAAGAACAGCATGATCAGGCATATTAATGCATGGCTGAGAGACTGGTGTAGGGGCAGAGCTTCGGGTTCCTGGATCATTGGGGCCTCTTCTAGAGGAGGTACGACCTGTACAAAAAGGACGGGTTACTCCTGAACCAAAAGGTGTCCAATATCTGAGCAGGCAGGTTTACTAGAGCTGTTAGGGAGAGTTTAAACTAATTTGGCAGGGGGATGGGAACCAGAGTGATAGGGGGAGGAAGGGGAAAACAGAAATAAACCAAAGATAGCATGCAACAGAGATGATAGAAAGGACAGGCAGGAGATGAGGCATAATCACAGCAAGTGGGATGAGTTACAACCAAAGGCAACAAATTATAGACTGACAGTGTTATATTTGAATGCATGAAGCATAAGAAATAAAATGGACAATCTTAAAATTCAGCTACAGATTGACAAGAATGACATTGTGGCCATCTCTGAAACTTGGCTAAAGGACGGCTGCCATTGGGAACTGAACGTCCAAGGATATACAGTGTGTTGGAAAGAAAGGTTAGTAGGCAGAGGGGGTGGTGTGGTCCTGTGTATGAGATATAATATTAAATCATTAGAAAGGGATGACATCGGATTGGAAGGTGTAGAGTCTCTATGGGTTGCGTTAAGAAATGGCAAGGGTAAAAGGACCCTAATGACAGTTGTATACAGGCCTCCAAACAGCAGCTGGGATGTGGATTACAAATTACAGCAGGAGATAGAATAGGTGTGTCAGAAGGGCAATGTCATGATAATCATTGGGGATTTTAACATGAAAGTGGATTGGGAAAACCAGGCCAGTACTGGACCTCGAGAGAGAGAATTTGTAGAATGTCTAATGGATGGCTTTTTAGAACAGCTTGTTGTTGAGACCACTAGGGGATCGGCTGTGCTGGATTGGGTATTGTGCAGTGATCCAGAGGTGATAAAAGAGCTTACGGTTAAGGAACACTTAGGGAACCCTTAGGGAACACAATATGATAGTGTTCACTTTAAAATTTGTGAAGGAGAAACTAAAATCCATTGAGTCGGTATTTCAGTGGAATAAAGGAAATTACAGTGACTTGAGAGGGGTACTGGAGCAGGTTGACAAGAAAGGGACATTTGCAGGAAGGACAGCAGAGCAGCAATGGCTGGAGTTTCTGCAAAAAAATGAGGGAAGTGCAAGACAGATACTGTATATTCCAAATAAGAAGATATTAAGAAGAAATTTTCAAAGGGAAGAAGGACACTACCATGGCTGTCAAGTGAAGTCTGAGCCAAAGTAAAAGCAAAAGAGAGGCATACAAGGAAGCCAGAGCTAGTGGGAAGACAGAGGATTGAGGAGCTTTTAAAAACTTGCAGAAGGAAACTTAGAAAGTCATTAGGAGGGAAATGATAAATTACGAGAGAAAGCTGGCGATTAACATCAAAGAAGATACTAACAGCATTTTTAAGAATATAACATGTAAAAGAGAGTTGAGGGTAGATATAGGACCAATAGAAAATGACGCTGGAGATATTGTAATGACAGACACAGAGATGGCAGAGGAACTGAATGTGTATTTTGCATCAGTCTTCACAGTGGAAGACATCTGCAGTATACCGGACATTCAAGAGTGTCAGGGAAGTGAAGTTTGTGCAGTGAAAATTACGGCTGAGAAGGTGCTCAGGAAGCTTCATAGTCTGATGGTGGATAAATCTCCTGGACCTGATGGAATGCAACCTTGAGTTCTGAAGGAAGTAGGTGGAGAGATTATGGAGGCATTAACAATGATCTTTCAAAAATCGATAGGTTCTGGCTTTGTACTGGATGACTGGAAGATTGCAAATGTTACTCCGCTATTTAAGAAGGGTGGGAGGCAGCAGAAAGGAAACTATAGAGCTGTTAGCCTGACATCAGTGGTTGGGAATTTGTTTGAATTGATTGTTAGGGATGAGGTTATGGAATATCTGCAGGCACGTGACAAGACAGGCCAAAGCCAGCATGGTTTCCTGAAAGGGAAATGCTGCCTGACTAATCTACTGCAATTTTTTAAGGAAATTACAAGCAGGGTAGACAAATGAGATGCAGTAGACGTGGTGTACTTGGATTTTCAGAAGGTCTTTGACAAGGTGCTGCACGTGAGGCTGCTAAGCAATGTAAGAGCCCATGGAATTACAGGGAAGTTACTAGCATGGGTGGAGCATTGGCTGATTGGCAGAAAACAGAGAGTGGGAATAAAGGGATCCTATTCTGGCTGGCTGCTGGTTACCAGTGGAGTTCCACAGGGGTCGGTGTTGGGACTGCTGCTTTTTACAATGTATGTCAAAGAGTTGGACTATGTGATTAATAGATTTGTGGCTAAATTTGCTGATGATACAAAGATAGGTGGAGGAGCAGGTAGTGTTGTGGAAACGGAGAGCCCACAGAGAGCCTTAGATCATTTAGGAGAATGTTGTCCTTATTAAATATACGATGCATTTTCTCTCGAGGGAATGTAATAAGATTCTGCAGATTTTTTCCCTGGGTTGTAATCAGAGAATCGTTGAAATACTCAGCATGTCAGGCAGCATCTGTGGAGAGAGAAACATGTGTTGTTGAGTCTGTCACATCAGGAGAATTACAGTGGTATGAGAGAGGAGTGGCTGAAGTAAACTGGAAGGAGCTGCTGGCAGGGATGACAGAGCAGCAATGGTGTGCGTTTCTGGGGAAAGTGAGGAAGGTGCTGGACATGTGTATTGCAAAAATGAAGATTTACTCAAATGGTAAAATAGCATAATCGTGGCTAACAAGGGAAGTCAAAGGTACAGAGGAGATATCAGGGATAAGTTTTTTTACTCAGAGAGTGGTGAGTGCGTGGATGGGCTGCCAGCGATGGTGATAGAGATGGATACGACAGAATCTCTTCAGAGTCTTTTGGATAGGTACATGGAGCTTAGGAAAATAGAGGGCTATAGTAAGCCTAGTAATTTCTAAGGTAGGGACATGTTCGGCACAACTTTGTGGGCCGAAGGGCCTGTATTGTGCTGTAGGTCTTATATGTTTCTATCTCCAAGATGTTCTCCCACTGAGAGACCTGACACCTGACCAGGTTCATTTCCCAATACCAGATCAAGTACAGCCTCTCCTCTTGTAGGCTTATCTAGACACTATGTCAAGAAACCTTCCTGAATACTCCTAACAAACTCCACCCCATCTGAACCCCTTGCTCTAGGGAGATACCAATCGATATTTGGGAAATTAAAATCTCCCATGACGACAACTCTGTTATTATTACACCTTTCCAGGATCTGTTTCCCTATCTGCTCCTCAATATCCCTGTTACTATTGGGTGGGATACAAAAAACATGCAGTAACATTACTGACCCCTTCCTGTTCCGAACCTCCATCCACAGAAACCCTGTAAACAATCCCTCCACCTTTTCTGCAGCCGTGACACTATCTCTAATCAACAGTGCCACACCCCCACCTCTTTTGCCTCCCTCCCTGTCCTTTCTGAAACATCTAAAACCTGGAATTGAAGTAACCATTCCTGTTCCTGAGCCATCCAAGTCTCTGTAATGGCCACAACATCATATCTCCAAGTACTGATCCACAGTTAATCGGCTTTGTTCACAATACTCCTTGCATTAAAATAGACACATCTCAAACCATTGGTCTGAGCGCATCCCTTCTCTATCACCTGCCTATCCTCCCTCACACACTGTCTACAAGCGTTCTCTATTTGTCAGCCAACCTCCTCTTCCCCAGTCTGTCCAGTTCGGTTCCCACCCCCCCAACAATTCTAGTTTAGACTCTCCCCAGTAGCCTTAGCAAATCTCCCCAGCTAATTTCTAAGGTAGGGACATGTTCGGCACAGATTTGTGGGCCGAAGGGCCTGTGTTGTTCTGTAGGTTTTCTATGTTTCTATGAAATAATGTATCTCTTATCACCACAGTATACCAGTTCCCCCCACCACCTCCCTTCTGAGTCACAGAGCCAGAGACCCAACCACTGTGACTTTCCTCTGTTAGGACTTCTTCCCCTCCCTCCCACCCCGCGATATCCAAAGTGATGCATCTATTACAAGGAGCATAGAATAGTACAGCACATTACAGGCCCTTCGGCCCACAATGTTGTGCCGACCCTCAAACCCTGTCTCCCCTATAACCCTCTACCTTAAATTCCTCCATATGCCTGTCTAACAGTCTCTTAAACTTCACTAGTGTATCTGCCTCCACCACTGACTCAGGCAGTGCATTCCACACACCAACCTCTCTCTGAGTGAAAAACCTTCCTCTAATATCCCCCTTGAACTTCCCTCCCCTTACCTTAAAGCCATGTTCTCTTGTACTGAGCAGTGGTGCCCTGGGGAAGAGGCGCTGGCTGTCCACTCTGTCTATTCCTCTTAATATCTTGTACACCTCTATCATGTCTCCTCTCATTCTCCTTCTCTCCAAAGAGTAAAGCCCTAGCTCCCTTAATCTCTGATCATAATCCATACTCTCTAAACCAGGCAGCATCCTGGTAAATGTCCTCTGTACCCTTTCCAATGCTTCCACATCCTTCCTGTAGTGAGGTGACCAGAACTGGACACAGTACTCCAAGTGTGGCCTAACTAGAGTTTTATAGAGCTGCATCATTACATCGCATCTCTTAAACTCTGTCCCTCAACTTATGAAAGCTAACACCCCATAAGCTTTCTTAACTACCCCATCTACCTGTGAGGCAACTTTCAGGGATCTGTGGACATGTACCCCAAGATCCCTCTGCTCCTCCACACTACCAAGTATCCTGCCATTTACTTTGTACTCTGCCTTGGAGTTTGTCCTTCCAAAGTGTACCACCTCACACTTCTCCGGGTTGAACTCCATCTGCCACTTCTCAGCCCACTTCTGCATCCTATCAATGTCCTTCTGCAATCTTTGACAATCCTCAACACTATCTACAACACCACCAACCTTTGTGTCATCTGCAAATTTGACAACCCACCCTTTTACCCCCACATCCAGGTCGTTGATAAAAATCACAAAAAGTAGAGGTCCCAGAACAGATGCTTGTGGGACACCACTAGTCACAACCTTCCAATCTGAATGTACTCCCTCCACCACAACCCTCTGCCTTCTGCAGGCAAGCCAATTCTGAATCCACCTGGCCAAACTTCCCTGGATCCCATGCCTTCTGACCTTCTGAATAAGCTACTGTGTGGAACCTTGTCAAATGCCTTACTAAAATCCATGTAGATCACATCCACTACACTACCCTCATCTATATGCCTGGTCACCTCCTCAAAGAATTCCATCAGGCTTGTTAGGCACAATCTGCCCTTCACAAAGCCATGCTGACTGTCCCTGATCAGACCATGATTCTCTAAATGCCCATAGATCCTATCTCTAAGAATCTTTTCCAACAGCTTTCCCACCACAGACGTAAGGCTTACTGGTCTATAATTACCTGGACTATCCCTACTACCTTTTCTTAACAAAGGGACAACATTCGCCTCTCTCCAATCCTCCAGTACCATTCCTGTGGACAACGAGGACATAAAGATCCTAGCCAGAGGTTCAGCGATCTCTTCCCTCACCTCGTGGAGCAGCCTGGGGAATATTCCGTCAGGCCCCGGGGACTTATCCGTCCTAATGTATTTTAACAACTCCAACACCTCCTCTCCCTTAATATCAACATGCTCCAGAACATCAACCTCACTCATATTGTCCTCACCATCATCAAGTTCCCTTTCAGTGGTAAATACTGAAGAGAAGTATTCATTGAGGACCTCGCTCACTTCCAAAGCCTCCAGACACATCTTCCCACTTTTATCTCTAGTCGGTCCTACCTTCACTCCTGTCATCCTTTTGTTCTTCACATAATTGACGAATGCCTTGGGGTGTTCCTTTACCCTTCTCAGCAAGAGAAGGTTCATGCCCCCTTCTTGCTCTTCTCAGCCCCTTCTTAAGCTCCTTTCTTGCTACCCTATATTCCTCAATAGACCCATCTGATCCTTGCTTCCTAAACCTCATGTATGCTGCCTTCTTCCACCTGACTAGATTTTCCACCTCACTTGTCACCCATGGTTCCTTCACCCTACCATTCTTTATCTTCATCACCGGGACAAATTTATCCCTAACATCCTGCAAGAGATCCTTAAACATCGACCACATGTCCATAGTACATTTCCCTGCAAAAACATCATCCCAATTCACACCCACAAGTTCTAGCCTTATAGCCTCATAATTTGCCCTTCCCCAATTAAAACTTTTCCTGTCCTCTCTGATTTGATCCTTTTCCATGATAATGTCAAAGGTGAGGGAGCGGTGATCACTGTCCCCCAGATGCTCACCCACTGACAGATCTGTGACCTGACCCGGTTCGTTACCTAATACTAGATCTAGTATGGCATTCCCCCTAGTCGGTCTGTCAACATACTGTGACAGGAATCCATCCTGGACACACTTAACAAACTCTGCCCCATCTAAACCCTTGGAACTAATCAGGTGCCAATCAATATTAGGGAAGTTAAAGTCACCCATGATAACAACCCTGTTATCGAACATAGAAAACATAGAAACTAGGTGCAGGAGTAGACCATTCGGCCCTTCGAGCCTGCACCGCCATTATGTATGATCATGGCTGATCATCCAACTCAGAACCCTGTGCCTGCTTTCTCTCCATACCCCCTGATCCCTTTAGCCACAAGGGCCATATCTAACGTCCTCTTAAATATAGCCAATGAACCGGCCTCAACTGTTTCCTGTGGCAGAGAATTCCACAGATTCACCACTCTGTGTGAAGAAGTTTTTCCTCATCTCAGTCCTAAAAGGCTTCCCCTTTATCCTTAAACTGTGACCCCTCGTTCTGGACTTCCCCAACATCGGAAACTATCTTACTGCATCTAGCCTGCCCAATCCCTTTAGAATTTTATATGTTTCAATAAGATCCCTCCTCAATCTTCTAAATTCCAGTGAGTATAAGCCTAGTCAATCCAGTCTTTCTTCATATGAAAGTCCTGCCATCCCAGGAATCAATCTGGTGAACCTTCTTTGTACTCCCTCTATGGCAAGAATGTCTTTCCTCAGATTAGGGGACCAAAACTGCACACCATACTCTAGGTGTGGTCTCACCAAGGCCTTGTACAATTGCAGTAGAACCTCCCTGCTCCTATACTCAAATCCTTTTGCTATGAATGCCAACATACCATTTGCCTTTTTCACCACCTGCTGTACCTGCATGCCCACCTTCAATGACTGGTGTACAATGACACCCAGGTCTCGTTGCACCTCCCCTTTTCCTAATCGGCCACCATTCAGATAATAATATGTTTTCCTGTTCTTGCAACCAAAGAGGATAACCTCACATTTATCCACATTAAATTGCATCTGCCATGAATTTGCCCACTTAGCTAACCTATCCAAGTCACCCTGCATCCTCGTAGCATCCTCCTCACAACTAACACTGCCACCCAGCTTTGTGTCATCCGCAAACTTGGAGATGCTGCATTTAATTCCCTCATCTAAATCATTAATATATATATTGTAAACAACTGGGGTCCCAGCACTGAGCCTTGCAGTACCCCACTGGTCACTGCCTGTCATTCTGAAAAGGTCCTGTTTACTCCCACTCTTTGCTTCCTGTCTGCCAACCAATTCTCTGTCCACATCAATACCATACCCCCAATACAGTGTGCTTTAAGTTACTAATCTCCTGTATGGGACCTTATGTGCTTTAAGTTACTAATCTCCTGTATGGGACCTTGTCAAAAGCCTTTTGAAAATATAAATATACCACATCCACTGGCTGTCCCCTATCCGCTCTACTAGTTACATCTTCAAACAATTCTATAAGATTCGTCAGACATGATTTTCCTTTCACAAATCCATGCTGACTTTGTCCGATGATTTCACCTTTTGCACCTTTCCAAAATCTGCCTCCCAATCTGCTCCTCGGTATCTCTGCTGCTACCAGGGGACCTATAGAATACCCCCAGTAGAGTAACTGCTCCCTTCCTGTTCCTGACTTCCACCCATACTGACTCAAATGAGGATCCTGCCACAGTACCCGCCCTTTCTTTAGCTGTAATAGTATCCCTGACCAGTAATGCCACCCCTCCTCCCCTTTTCCCCCCTCTATCCCTTTTAAAGCACTGAAATCCAGGAATATTGAGAATCCATTCCTGCCCTGGTGCCAGTCAAGTCTCAGTAACAGCCACTACATCATAACTCCATGTATGTATCCAAGCTCTCAGTTCATCACCTTTGTTCCTGATGCTTCTTGCATTGAAGTACACACACTTTAGCCCTTCTACCTTACTACCTTTACACTCTTTATTCTGCTTCTCTTTCCTCAAAGCCTCTCTATATGTTAGATC
The DNA here is from genome assembly GCF_030144855.1 of Hypanus sabinus. NCBI lineage: Eukaryota > Metazoa > Chordata > Chondrichthyes > Myliobatiformes > Dasyatidae > Hypanus > Hypanus sabinus. The sequence continues at coordinate 333,590 of NW_026779048.1, read as the reverse complement.
TGGCTTTACTCCATGCACTTCTTTCACTGATCTATCACTCCAGGTCCCACCCACCTTGCAAATTAGTTTAAACCCTCCCGAACCATGCTAGCAAACCTCCCTGCAAGCATATTGCTCCCCCTCGAGTTCAGGTGCAACCCATCCAATCTGTACAGGTCACACCTTCCCCAGAAGAGATCCCAATGATCCAAAAATCTAAAACCCTGCCCCCTGCACCAACTCCTCAGCCACGCATTCAACTGCCATCTCCTCCAATTCTTACCATCACTATCACGTAGCACTGGCAGCAATCCTGAGAACACCACCCTTGAGGTCCTGTTCTTCAGCCTTCTACCTAGTTCCCGAAACTCACACTGCAGGACCTCATCCCTCTTCCTGCCTATATCGTTGGTCCCAACATGTATCACGATTTCTGGTTGCTTTCCCTCTCATCCCAGGCACCCGGGAGGCAACAAATCATACGGGTTTCCTTCTCACGTCCAAAAAATCTCCTGTCTGCTCCCCAGACTATAGAGTCTCCAATGACGACAGCTCTCCTCCTCTCCGTCCCATCCTTCTGCACCACAGGGTCAGACTCAGTGCCAGAGGCCCTGCCACCGTGGCTCACACCTGGTCGGTCATCCTTGCCAACAGCATCCAGGACGGTAAACTTATCATTCAGGGGAATGGCTACAGGGGTGCTCTGCACTACCTGTCTACTCACCTTCGCTTTCCCCCCTTGGACTGTCACCCAACGACCTGCTTCCGGCAGCCTAGGTGTGACTACCTCCCTGTAGCTCTCATCTGTGACTGCCTCATTCTCCCTTATGAGTCGAAGGTCATCCAGCTGCTGCTCCAGATTCCTCACACAGTCTTCCAGATCACCCAGCCGCATGCACTTCTGGCAGGTGTGACTCTGCAGGAGAGGGGAGTTCCCCCAAGACTGCCACATCTCACAGGAGAGGCACATCACCGTCTCAATTTCTGCTCAATTCCATCCTAAATCTTCTCCCCTTAGTTCTAGTCTCACCTGCCAATGGAAACAACTTTCCTACTTCTATCTTATTTATCCCTTTCAAAATTTTGTATGTTTCTATAAGATCCCCTCTCATTCCTCTGAACTCCAGAGAGTATAGTCCCAGGCCACTCATAAGTTAACCCCTTCATCTCTGGAATCAACCTGGTGAACCTCCTCTGCACTGCCTCCAAAGCCAGTATATCCTTCCTCAAGTATGGAGACCAGAACTGCACACAGTACTCCAGGTGCAGCCTCACCAGTACCCTGTATACTTGCAGCGTGACCTTCCTGATCTTGAATTCAATCTCTCTAGCAATGAAGGCCAACATTCCGTTTGCCTTCTTAATAACCTGTTGTACCTGCAAGCCAACTGTTTGCGATTCATGCACAAGCACTCCCAAGTCCCTCTGCACAACAGCATGCTGCAATCTTTCACCATTTAAATAATAATCTGCTTTTCTATTATTCCTTCCAAAGTGGATGATCTCACATTTACCAACGTTGTATTCAATCTGCCAGACCTTGGCCCACTCATTTAACCCATCTCTGTCCCTCTGCAGACTCTCCACATCCTCTGTACAATTTGCTTTTCCACTCAGTTTAGTGTCATCAGCAAATTTTGCTACCCTGCACTCAGTCCCCTCTTCCAAATCATCAACGTAAATGGTAAACAGCTGCAGGTCCAGCACCAAACTCTGCAATACCCCACTCACCACTGATTGCCAACCGGAGAAACACCCATTTAAACCAACTCTCTGCCTTCTATCGGTTAATCACTCCACTATCCATGCCAATACACTTCCTCTGACTCCATGCATCCGTATCTTATTTATAAGTCTCTTGTGCAGCATCTCATCAAATGTCTTCTGGAAATCCAACCTGACATTCACCTGTTCCCCTCTATCCACTGCACTCATTATGTCCTCAAAGATCTCCAGTAAGTTTGTCAAACAGGATCTGCTCTTTCTGAATCCTTGTTGTGTCTGTCTAATGGAACCACTCCTTTCTAAATGTTTCGCTATTTCTTCCTTAATGACGGCTTCAAGCATTCAATACACTCAATGAATGTGAGATGCATGTTCTCTGTCCAGGAGGAAGAGAGGGCCCAGTGCAAGGGTGTCCATGGCAGGAGAACTCCGTCCAGTGGAATGTTCCTGCTGCAAAAGGTGGAAACCAGGGGAAAGTAGCAACAGGAACGTTTGTGAGACCACAGCTGGGGAGGCAAAAGACAGACACAGCTGTCGTGACAGGGGACTCGGCTGTAAGGGGTGTAGAGGGGCTTTCCACTGGGTGTAGACAAGCCTCTGAAATGGTATAACACACAAGCTGCTGTAGCAACTCAGCAGGTCAAGCAGTATCTGTGAGGGAAAGGAATTGTCAATGTCAAAACCCAAAACATCGACAATCGATCCCCACCCTCTCCCCCCCCACACAGATACAGCCTGACTTGTTCAGACCCTCCAGCAGTTTGTTGTTTCTCCACATTCCAGTATCTGCAGTCTCTCCTGTCCCTATAAAGCTGATGTCTCCCTGGTGCCAGGGGCAGGGACGTTTCCGATGTCTGTAGGACGTCCTGAACAGGGAGGGTGAACAGCCAGTGGTGGTGGGACTTTATACAACCTTGAGTTTTGTCTCCTTACAGGCAGTGACAGAACAAACACCCAAAGAGTCCATCAAACAAAAGAAGAATGTCAAAGACCTGAGAGGGAAAAAAAGCAATTGGAAGTAAGCAGACAGCATTCAGAAATTAAGTCACTGAAGGTGAGTCCACAGAAGCCCGTTAGTTGCAGGTCACAGCCTCAGGTCAGTGTGAAGATGAGTAAACCTCACGGAACAGAGAGCTGAACCGGCCCCCACTCCCCCACCCCCCAATCCCCACATCACACAGTGCCAGAGGGCAACTTCTCCCAGTCTGTCTGCATAACAGTTTAAATTCTTCTTGCTCATGCCTCTTCACTCTTTTTTAAAGGTAGCTGGGGTCTGGTCGGAGTCTGTGATCTACAGACGCACTCAGACTGAGCTCTGATCACCGACCAATCGAACCTCAGAAGTTTGCGAGGAGGGGATTTCACTCGGGTCCACTGTCCAAGTAGAGATAGGCAGCGGCAGATCACCGCAGCAAAACTGAGCTCTGACCAGCGAGCAATCGGCGTTTGGGATTGATCAGCAAGAGCAAATTAAAGGAAGGCGGGGCAAGCAGAGCGGCCATCATTGGAGTGGGCAGAGTTAGAGTGGGGGGTCCTGAGGCTTCAGACAGGGAAAGCAGAGAAAAGAAAGATCCAGAAAAGTTGTTTTCACCCTTTCCCTCTTTATATCTGCTCACTGAGGACAGCAGAGATAACTGGCAGGGTAGCTGAATGCTCCTCTTGTGGGATGTGGGAACGCAGGGAGATCTCCAGTGTCCCTGACAACGACAACTGTGAGAAGTGCTTCCAGCTGCAGCTTCTAACACTCTGCGTTAAGGAGTTGGAGCTGGAACTGGGTGAACTCCGGGTCATTCAGGAGGCTGGGGGGGGGGGGGGGGGATAGATTGGACATATAGACAGGTGGTTACACCCAAGGTGCAGGACACAGGAAACTGAGTGACAGTCAGGAAGGGGAAAGGGTTAAGGAGCCAGTGAAGAATACCCCTGTGGCAATCCCCCTCAACAGGTATATCACTTTGGATACCGTCAGGAGGGGGGGTGGGGAATGACCTAACAGAGGAGATTCAGAGTGTCTTTGGCACTGAGTCTGCATCTGTGACTCAGAAGGGAAGGAGAAGAGGCACTGTGGTGATAGGGGACTCATTAGGGGAACAGAAAGGAGGGTCTGTTATCTGGGAGGTATATTCCCAGATGCTAATGTACCTCCCGGGTGCCAGGGTCTGGGTCATCTGGGATCAGGTCTTCAGCATTCTGAAGTGGGAGGGTGAACAGCCAGAAGTTGTGATCCTCGTAGGTACCGATGACACGGGCAGGACAAGTGACGAGGTTCTGCATAGGGGGTTCAGGGAGTTATGCGCTAAGTTAAAGAGCAGGACATGCAGGGTTGTGATGTCAGGATTGCTACCTGTGCCATGTGCCAGTGAGGCCGGAGTAGGAAGATTATACAGTTTAACATGTTGCTAAGGAGTTGGTGTAGGAGGGAGGGTGTAATCTTTTTGAAACATCGGGATCTCTTCCAAGGAAGGTGGAACCTGCACAGAAGGGACAGTTTGCACCTAAACTAGAGTGGGACTAATATCCGAGTGGGAAGGTTTGTTAACGCTGCATGGTGGGGTTTAAACTAGAGTTACAGCGGGATGGGAATCAGAGTGCCAGAACAGTTAGTGGAGAGGTTGAGGAGATAGATGTTGGTAAGAGGTCAGACAAAGTCAGGAATCAAAAGGTTGAGCATGGTGCTGAGCTGCTGATATTTCAATGCAAGAAGCATCGTAGGAAAGGTGGATGAACTTAGCGTATGGATCATCACCTTGTAGCCGTTAGTAAGACTGGGTGGCAGGAGGGGCAGGACTGGCAGCTCAATATTCTGGGGTTCCGTTGTTTAGACGTGACAGAGCAGGAGGAATTACAGGAGGGGGGTGGCATCACTAGTCAGGGAAAATGTCACAGCACTGCTCCATCAGGACAGACTGGAGAACTTGTCTAGTGAGGTGTTAGGGGTGGAACTGAGAAATAAGAAAGCTACGAGCACATTAATCAGACTATATTACAGACTCCCAACAGTCCTTGGGATTTAGAGGAACAAACTTGTAGAGAGATCACAGACTGTTGCCTGAAACACAAGTTTGTTATAGAATGTGATTTTAACTTTCCACAAATTGTTTGTGAATCCAATACTGTGAAAGGACTGGATGGGATAGAATTTGTCAAATGTGTTCAGGAAAGTTTACTTCATACAAGTCCCAACGAGGGATCATGCGATACTGGATCTGCTATGAGGGAATGAGACAGGGCAGGTGACAGAAGTCTGTGCAGGGTAACACTTTGCAGTGACCACAATGCCATGAGTTTCAAGGATAGGTCTGGTCTGTACGTTGAGATTATAAACTGGAGAAAGGCCAATTTTGACGGTATCAGAGAGGATCTGGCAAGTGTGGATTGGGACAGGCTGTTTTCCGGCAAAGGTGTACTTGCAAAGCGGGAGGCCACTTTCAAGAGTTTTCAAGAGATATTGAGGCCCTGGTTGAGAAAAAGAGGAGGTGCCCAGCAGGTATAGGCAGGTAGGAACTAATGAGGTGCTTATGGAATACAACAAATGCAAAAGAACACTGAAGTAAGAAATCAGGAAACTAAAGAAGGCGTGAGGTTGCTCTAGCAGACAAAGTGAAGGAGAATCATAGGAAATTCTGCAGATACGTTAAGTGCAAAAGGATTGCAAGGGACAAAATTGGTCTTCTGGAAGATCAGAATGGTGATCCAGACGTGGAGCCAGAAGAGATAGGGGGGAACTGAAATGGAATTTAGGCACCTGTGTTTACTCAGGAGAAGGACACAGAGTCTATCGAAGTGAAACAAAGCAGTGTCGAGTTCATGGACCCGATACAGATTACCGAGCAGGAGGGGTTTGTGTTTACTCAGGAGAAGGACACAGAGTCTATCGAAGTGAAACAAAGCAGTGTCGAGTTCATGGACCCGATACAGATTACCGAGCAAGAGGGGTTTGCTAACTTGAGACAAATTGAGGTGGATAACTCCCAGGGACTGACAAGGTGTTCCCTTGGAACCTGCAGACATTGCAGGGGCCCTAGCAGAGATGTTTAAATCATCCTTAGCGACAGGAGAGGCACCAGAGGACTGGAGGATGGCCATTGTTGTTGTACCGTTTCAAAAAGGCTCGAAACAGAAACCTGGAAATAAAAGTCCGGTGAGTCTGACATCAGTTGTGGGAAAGTGTCAGGAATGGGGGCTGGATGGACCCAAGTGCAGGACGCAGACGCTGAAGTACAAGGGGTAGGACAGGACGGGGGTGCCATGGCATGTGAGGGGTAAGGCAGGTGGGGCTGGATCTTGGAGATCAGGCAAGGCGGGAAGATCCCAGAGTTCAGACAAGGCAGGCAGGAGCGGGCTCCCGGGGTTCAGACGGGCAGGCAGACAGGTCCCTGGGGTTCAGGCGGGCAGCATGGTCTAGGTCGGGGGTCGGCAACCTGCGGCTCCCGAGCCATTTGTGGCTCTTTCACCTCTGTGCTGCGGCTCCCTGTGGCTTTGGGAAATAATTGGTCAGTATTTAATTAAAATGTATTTTATGTTAGTTTGTTAGCTTTTGAAATGTAATTCTAAATTTGAAGATTATGGTGATCTTGTACAATCTAAGTGTGGCGACACATTTCCTGGCACATCCGAAACGGCTCACAATTAGCCAGCATTCCGGCTAAGGGAGACAGCCTACGGGGGTTTGTGAGTACGCGTCTTTTGTAGCATCTGCGTCCATGGGGGCTGGGTTGAGGGAGGCTTAAAAGCAAGGCTGTTTAGTTCGAATAAAGCTATCTTTGACTGCAGTTTACTGACACCGCTACAACGTGTTTTTATCGCTGGCTGTCCAGACGGAAGGTGCTGAAACGCTTTGTCGCGTGTCTGGAAGAAGTGAAAACTTTCCTGGGCAGCAAAGGGCTCACCTTTCCTGAGCTGGAACAGCCAGAGTGGCTGGAAAAGCTACACTTCATGGTAGACATGACAGCGCACCTGAACACGCTGAACACAGCTCTTCAGGGGTAAGGACGTACAGCCCTGCACATGTTGGAGGATGTTTTGGCATTCGAGCGCAAGTTGACAGTGCTTGCCAGAGATTTACAGAAAGGCACTTTGTCTCACTTCCCCAATTTGAGAGAGTTCAAACAAGGTCACGACATGATAATTTCGGAGTATTTACATTCTGCAATCATCGCAATGCAAACATCGTTTGGGAAACGCTTCTGTGAGTTCAGAGAGGAAAAAAACACATTATCCTTCCCGGTCACTCCCTTAAGCATCGATCCTTCCCTACTGAATACGACTGCATTGGCAGGTGTGAGTCAACCTGATCTTGAGATGGAACTGGCCAACATAGCCGACAAAGACATATGGGTGTCCAAGTTTAGACGCTTGACAGCAGACCTTGAAGATGTTGCCCGTCAGAAGGCCGTTCTTGCTCAGAAACACAAATGGAGTGATATTGAAAACCTTCCAAAACCGGACAAACTTGTGTTCGAAACATGGAATGCTATGCCCGACATTTATGTAAACATTAAAAAGTATGCGCTTTGAGTCCTGTCGATCTTTGGATCCACATATGTAAGTGAGCAGGTGTTCTCCAACATGAACTTTATTAAAAACAAACATCGCGCACGCCTCACAGATGACAGCTTGCGATCCTGTGTAAAGATGAAGGTGACGTCATACAGCCCTGATGTGCAGACGCTGTGCGCTGAGGTCCAGGAGCAGAAATCCCATTAACCAAGTATGATAAATATTTTAATTGCCTATTATTTTATGTATATTCATATTTTTTCATTGTTCAGTGAAATAGTCCTTTTATTTTTCAGGCTGACAGCTGGCTGATGATATTTTTGGTTTGCTGCTGGCAGAAAATTTATGTTCGGCGTTTTTCATAAATACAAGAAGGACTCAAATAGACATTGAGTATTTTACTTAAAAGTAACTTTCAACCCAACGTCTTTTTTTCGGAGTTCAAAATGTTTTTGTTGCATGCAGAAATGTAATTTCGTTTTCTCTGCAGCAGTTCATCAATTTCATAAATGCAACACATTATAGTTTGTTTATACATAGCATAAAGGCAAAAAAAACGTTGTATGCAGTGTTATTTCATTTTAAATGTCAAACGGGTTTTGCGGCTCCCAGTGTTTTCTTTTCTGTGGGAAACGGGTCCAAGTGGCTCTTTCAGTGGTAAAGGTTGCTGACCCCTGGTCTAGGTGACTAGATAGTCTGGTGGAGAGCCCTCCCTGGGCGGGCCACATATGTCCCGGGTAGGGCTGCCTCCCAGGCGGAAACACCGGAAGCCTGGGCATGACGCGGACCCCTAGGCGGGTGCGGGGCATAATCCCAGAGTTCGGGCAGAAGAGGAGAGGGTTGGAGTCCTTAGGGTGGGCCACACTGATCCCGGGCAGGGCCGTCTCCCAAGCAGTAGACACGGAGGCCTGGGCCAGACGCAGACACCTGGGCAGGTTCGGGGCACAACCCTTAAGCAGCAATAGGTGGAAGAGGCAGAACCTCCGACAGAGGCAACGGGTAGGAAGGGTCCAGGGTGACCATGACAGCCATGATAGCAGGAAAATCGGGAAAAACTGGCAGACAGCGTGACCGCACAAACAAAACAAACGAGCGGAGAAACGGGACCAGCATATAGGAAGAAAGGTGGGGGAGAGGACCAACCTGGCACCACTGGTACAGGGCAGAGAAGCATGATGAGGAGTAGCTCTGAGCCCAGGCAGAATAACAGAATGCAGAGAAGAGTTCAGAGCCAGCGAGAAACAGAACAAAACATCCATCCACCCACCCGGTCTCCGTCCCACGGCCCCTTATAAACACCTGCAGATGAATTGGCCACAGGTGTGCCTCCTTGATCCAGGATGATCTTAACAGGCTCAAAGGGGCCTGGAGGGACAGCTGCAAGACCCGGAACCTGGAGCACACGGACCGGATCGAAACCCAGAACACGGACACCGGACCGGACCGAACCCTGACAGAAAGTTATTGGAAGGTATTCTAAGGGATGCCTGACGCTGGCCCTAGGCCTGAGTCGACATAGTTATATTCTAAGGGACTGGATATACAAGTATTTTGATGGACCTGGAAAGATTAGGGACAGTCAGCATGGCTTTGAATGTGGTAGGTCATGTCTAAACAATCTTATAGAGTTTTTCAAGGAAATTACGAGGAAAGTGGGTGAAGATAAGCAGTGAATGTTATCTACATGGACAAGGTCCCACATGGGAGACTGGTCAAAAAGATTCAATTGCTGGGCATTCAGGATAAGGTAATAAATTGGATTAGCCATTGGCTTTGTGGGAGAAGCCGGAGAGTGGTAGTGGATGGTTACCTCTCTGACTGGAGGCCTGTGACCAGTGGTTTACAGCAGGGATCAGTGCTGGGTCCAATGTTGTTTGTCACCTATATTAATCAGCTGGATGAGAATGTAGTTAACTGGATCAGCAACTTTTCAGATGACACCACGATTGAGGATGTCGTGGACAGCGAAAAGCCTATCATGGCTAGCAGAGGGATCTGCATCAGCTGGAAAAATGACAGATGGAATTTAGTGCAAACAACAGTGAGTGTAACCAACCAGGATGGTCTTGGGCAGAAAAGGATTAGCCATGGTTGAATGGTGAAGCAGTCTCGATGGGCCAAATGGCCTAATTCTGCTCCTATGGTCTTGTAGTCTTGGGTGTCAGGGAGCAGGAGTGAGTGCCATTGCTATTACAAAGGAAAAAGTCACCTGGACCAGATGGACTTCACTCCAGAGTCCTGGGAGAGGTTGCTGAAGATGTATTAGTCATGAACGTTCAAGCATCACTTGATTCTGGCATGGTCCCAGAGGACTGGAAATTTGCAAATGTCACTCCACTCTTTAAGAAGGGAGGAAGACAAAAGAAAGGAAATTATAGGCCAGTTAGCGGAACCTCAGTGGTTGGGAAAGTGTTGGAGTCTGTTATTAATGATGAAGCTTCGGGTACTTGTAGAATCATGATAAAATGAGTCAAAGTCAGCGTGGTTTCTGTAAAGGGAAATTTTGCTGAACAAATCTGTTAGAGTTCTTCGAGGAAATAACCAGCAGTGTGGACAAAGGAGAGGCAGTGGATGTCATTTACTTGGATTTTCAGAAGGCATTTGAAAAGGTGTCACACATCAGGCTGGTTAACAAGATGAAGTCCTGTGGTATTATAGGAAAGACACTGGCATGGATAGAGGAATGGTGACAGGCAGGAGCAGTGAGTGGGAATAAAGGGCGCCTCTCCTGGCTAGCTGCCTTGTCTAATGGTGTTCCTCGGGGGTCAGTATTGGGACCACTGCTTTTCACATTGTTTGTCAATGATTTAGATAATGGAATTGATGATTCCATTGTGGCAAAGTCAGCAGATGATACAAAGATAGGTGGAGGGGTAGGGAGTGCTGAGGAAGGAATGCGATTGCAGCAAGACTTAGACAAATTGGAAGAAAGAGCAAGAAGTGACAGATGGAATACAGTGTTGGGAAATACAGAGTTGATGACACTAATGATTTTATTTGATATAATAGAATAGCCCAGCTTTGTTTAGTTGAGTTTTAGTTGTTTAGTTTATTTTGTTTTTGATTTTTCAATTTGGGGTTTTTTTCCATCATTTTTTTGTATCTTGTTTACATCAAGGATTTCGGAAGTCAATTATATTGGTGTTACCTATAGTTTTTACTCATGTGTTAATTGCCAACAATGTAATCCCACTCCCTTTGTACTATTATGACCGTTATGTATCTTTGTCTTTGAAAAATTAAGTTTCAGGGGGAAGCATAACCCAAATTGACACCTTCTTGAATTCTCTAGAGTTACCCACTTTCAGCGAAGAACAAAATAGAACGATGACTGCTGACATAACTGAAGATGAATTAAAAGCTGCAATTACTAGGTTTAAGTTAAGCAAGTCACCAGGATCAGATGGGTATACGGCAGAGTGGTACAAAGAATTTAAAAATGAGTTAATTCCTGTTTTATTCCCCACACTGAACTGGTCTCTAAAAAAGGCACAAATGCCACCCAGTTGGAAGGAAGCGGTAATCTCAGCTATACCAAAAGAAGGCAAGGATAAAATGGAATGTGGGTCATTTAGACTAATATCCATTCTTAATGTAGATTATTGATTATTTACCTCCATCATGGCCAAAAGATTAGAGCAGATTCTACTCATACAGATACGTAACAATCAGACAGGTTTTATACGACAACACCAGACACAAGACAATATATGAAGGACACTTCACATTATGGATCATATACAAAAAAAATAAAATTGAAGCAGTAGTGATAAGCATGGACGCTGGAAAAGCATTTGATTCGGTTAATTGGAATTTTCTTTACAGAGTTTTTACATAGATTTGGTTTCCAAGACACAATAATTAAAACTATACAGACACTATATGACAGTCCTACTGCTAGGATTAAAATCAATGGATATTTATCAAATAGTCCTACCCTAGAAAGGGGCACGAGACAGAGTTGTGCATGGTCACCATTACACTTTGCATTATATCTGAAACCATTAGCTCAATACATCAGACAAAATGAAGATATCAGGGGAATTACTATTAAAGGGACAGAGCATAAATTGGCTTGTTATGCGGATGACATTTTGATCTATCTAGAGCAACCAACATACTCTTTACCTAAATTGATGCAATCCTTTGAACAATATGGTCAATTATCAGGATACAAGATCAACATAGATAAAACCCAATTACTTTCAAATTACCATAGCCCACCAAGAGAAATTGAAAGTAGATATCCCTGGGCATGGCACACAGAGTCTTTCAAATACTTGGGCATCATTATGCCAAAAGATTTGGCAAAATTATCAGAATGTAATTATCAGCCTTTATATAAAAAATTAAAGAAGATATGGCAAGATGGAACCTGATTCCTTTTTTCAGTCTCAGTTCAAGGATTGAGTCTATTAAAATGAATATGCTGCCCAGACTGTTATATCTCTTTCAGACCCTACCAATAGAGATTAATCAAAATCAATTAAATGAATGGAACAAGATGCTATCAAGGTAATATTTGGCAGGGTAAAAGGCCTAGAGTTCATCTCAAAACTTTGCAATTTGCAAAGGAAAAAGGGGGATGGGGGCTACCTTCTCTTAGAGATTATTATTTTGCAGCACAGTTGAGAGCTGTGATATGTTGGTGCAACCCATCATATGACGCTCAATGGAAAAACATTGAGGAGCGGGTACTTCCCATCCCCATACAAGCAATTTTGGCTGATAACAACCTGCAAAGGTACATAAATACTATTGATAACCCATGGGTGAAATCGACTCTTAAAATATGGAAAACTACTATAAAAGAATATAATCTAGAGGGAGATATTGCAATTCTTAAATGGTACACATATGACTCGGATTTTACACCAAATAAATTGGATGCTAGATTTAAGGACTGGACAGCTAAAGGAATAACAGTTCTTTGTAACATAATGAAAGAAGGAACACTGTTCAGTTTTGAAATGCTTAAAGAGAAACACTTATTAGAAAAAACAGGATTTTTATCGGTATTTACAGATGTGACAATACGTTGATAAGACACTTAAAAATGTAACCAAGGCAAGTACATGCTTGATAGAGCTATTTAGAAAAGTATATAATTCAGATAATGGAAGTAGAATCATTTCAAGCATGTATAAGGGGTTGTTAAATCTTAAACCACATTTGACTTCATACATTAAAACAAAATGGGAGAAGGGAGAAGGGATAATTATATCTGAGGAAGAATGGACAATAATATGGAAGTATCAATAGAAGTGTACTAGTTCACAGAAATGGAGAGAGTTTGGATGGAAAAACTTTGATAAGATATTTTATTACACCCTCTCAGAAATCCCATCATGATAGCAACCCCCAAAATCAAAATGCAACTTATTATCATATTTTTTGGGACTGCCCTGTTATCAAAAACTATTGGAGGGGGATACACAATGCCCTACAAGACATCTTTAAAGTGAAATACCCTTAGAAAGACCACATATTTTGGATATATACCTCAAGAATGTTTGAAAAGAGATAAATATTTAGTGAATATACTGTTGGTGGCTGGTAAGAAGACTCTTACTAGGAAATGGTTATCACAGGAGAGCCCAACTTTAAATGCATGGATGGAAATTACAATGGACATTTACAAAATGGAGAAGATAACAGCATCAGTTTATCATAAGCTGGAAAAATTTGATCCATGCTGGGAAAAATGGCTTAACTACATAATGCTTCATAGGTCTGATTTTATTCTCACAAATCAATGAATATGTTGTAAAAAGATCACTCCCTACTTGTACATAGTTCTTTCCTTTTGCTTGTTTTTTCTTTCCTCTCTTTTCTATAAGTGTATACCTCAGATAAATACTTTGTGGAGATTTGTGATATATATGATTATATGATATATATATGTATAATGTCTGAAATACATCATATGGAAATGTTTGTTTGATGATGAACTTCAATAAAAAAAATTACAAAAAAGAAAAATTCAGTAAAAAGATTGAAAAAGAAAGGAATGCAGTGCGGAGAAATGTATGATAATGCATTTTCATAAAAGGAATAATAGTGCAGACTGTTATCTAAATGGGGAGAAGGTTCAAACATCAGAGATGCAGAGAGACTTAGGAGTCATTGTGCAAGACTCCCAGAAGGTTAATTTACAGGCTGAGTCTGTGATACAGAAGGCAAACGCAATGTTGGCATTTATTTCATGGGAAATAGAATATAAAAGCAAGAAGATAATGCTGAGCCTTTGTAAGACTCTAGTCAGGCCGCACAGAGTATTGTCAATGGGTTTTGGCCCCATATCTCAGAAAGGATGTGTTGTCAGTGGAGTGAGTCCGGACGAGTATCACGAGGATGATTCTGGGAATGAAGGGGTTAACATATGAGGATCGTCTGGCAGCTTTAAGTCTGTACTCACTGGAATTTAGAAGGTGCCAGGGGGATCTCATCAAAACATACTGAATGTTGAAAGCACTAGATAAGGTGGATGAGGAGAGGATGTTTCCTCTGCTGGGGTAGCAGCACTAGAGGGCAGAGCCTCAAAATTGATGGGCAACTTTTTAGAACAGAGGTAAGGAGGATTTTTTTTGCCAGTGGAATGCTTTGTCACAGACTGCGGTGGAGGCCAAGTCTGAGGGTATATTTAAAGCAGAAGTTGATAGTTTCCTGATCAGTCAGGGCATCAAAGGAGATGATAGAGGCAGGTGTATGGGGTTGAGTGGGATCCGGGATCAGCCATGATGAAATGGTGGAGTGGACTCGATGGGCTGAATGGCCTAATTCTGCTCCCGTGTGTTATGGCCTTACACTGTGATCGGTAGGGCACTGAGGAGTGTGGTAGAACTAAGGGATCTGGGAATACACGTCCATCATCACAGGTAGATCGGGTCGTTAATAAAGATTTAGGCACATTAACCGTCATAAATCAATGTACCGAGTACAGGAGATGGGATATTATGCTGGTGAGGCCTGATTTGGAGTGTTGTCTGCAGATTCGGTCACCTACCTGCAGGAAAGATGTAAACAAGGTTGAAGGAATGCAGAAAAAATTTACAAGGATGTTTCTGGGTCTGGAGGACTGGAGTTATAAAGAAAGATTGAATAGGTTAGGACTTTATTCTTTAGAACATGAAAGATTGAGAGGAGATTTGATAGAGGTAGACAAAATTCTGAGTGGTATTGATATGGTTGGCGTTTTCCACTGAGGTTGGGTAGGACTACAACGAAAGGTCATGGCTAAAGCCTGAAAGTTTAAGGGGAAACTTCACTCAGGGAGAGTGGAATGAGCTGCCAACACAAGTGGTCCATGCGAGCTCAATTTCAACATTGAAGAGAAGTTTAAATAGGTAAATGGATAGTGGGGATATGGAGGGCGATGGTCCTGGTGCAGGTCGATGGGAGTAGGCAGTTCAAATAGTTTGAGCATGGACTAGATGGGCCAAAGGGCCTGTTTCTGTGCTGTAATTCTCTATGCCTCGGACTCTAACTGTGGTTCTTCACGGTGCTGAGTTCCCATCTTGGAGTTTGTTGATTGGTCTCTCTCCTCTCTCCCCCTCCCTCTCCCCTCCACTTTTCCCCCTCTCACCACCATCTCTCTCCCTTCCTCTCTCTCTCTCCATGTCTTTCCCTCTCTCTCCCTCCCTTTCTCTCTCTCTCATATACAAGGGGTGATTGATAAGTCTGTGGCCTAAGGTAGAAGGAGCCAATTTTAGAAAACCTAACACATTTATTTTTCCGACAGTTATACACTTAGTCCAGCGGTCATGGAGCATATGGATCCCTTCTTTGTAGAAGTCAGTATCTTAGACCTCCAGAAGTGGTCCACAGCATGGGGTGATTGATAAGTTTGTGGCCCAAGGAAGAAGAAGATGTTATTAACTTCAAACTTTCTGCATTTTCACAGAGTTGAACTGCATGTACATGTAATGAGAGCTGTATAACTCATCTCCTTCTGCCTTAGGCCACAAACTTATCAATCACCCCTGCTGTGGACCACCTGCAGGTCCAAGATGCTCTCATTACATGCACGTGCAGTTCAACTCTGAGTGATAACCATAGAACCATAGAACATTACAGCACAGAAACAGGCCTTTTGGCCCTTCTTGTCTGTGCCAAACCATTTTTCTGCCTAGTCCCACTGACCTGCACCTGGGCCATATCCCTCCAAACCCTTCTCATCCATATACCTGTCGAAGATTTTCTTAAATGTCAAAAGTGAGCCCGCATTCACCATCTCATTTGGTAGCTCATTCCACAGTCCCACCGTTCTCTGTGTGAGGAAGCCCCTCTAATGTTCCCTTTAAACTTTTCCCCCTTCACCCTTAACCCATGACCTCTGGTTTTATTCTCCCCTGGCCGAAGAAAGTTTGAAGTTAATAACTTCATCTCCTTCTACCTTTGGCCACAGACTTATCAATCACCCTTGCTGTGGACCACTTCTACGAAGGGATCCGTGTGCTCCACGACCGCTGGACTAAGTGTGTACCTGTAGGAGGGGAGTATGTTGAAAAATAAATTGCTCGGTTTTCTAAAATTGATTCCTTCTACCTTCGGATACAAACTTATCAATCACCCCATCTATCTATACCCTGGTTTTACAGAGAGATTCACAGCTTTCACTTTCAACCTCATCCACAGAACAACGTTTGCTCTTCAAAGAAATCATGTGACTGTTTGTACAGAGTTAAACAGACCTTCAGCCCAACACATTCATGCTGTCCGGCAACTACCTGTCCGTATTGATTCCAATTAACAACACAAATCCTCAAGAAATCTCTGTTCCCCCCACAACCCAGACACCTCTCTGTCCCCACTCCTCTCCAACCCACCTGTGTCTCCCCACTTCCCACCCACACACATCTACCTCCCCACTCCTCACCTCTCCATCACTCTCACCCCTCTCCCGACCCACAAACTCCGCTACAACTACTCCCTACTCCCCACCCACCCACTTCTCTGCTTCCCCTATCCACTCGGTGGACATTTCTCTCCCCAACCCCTCTCTCCCCTGCCCCTCTCACCCATCCCTCTCGACCAGCCTCTGCCCCACTCCCATTACACACCACACCCCAGCCCTCTCTGACCATCTCTTTCTTCCTCACTCCTTACCCCCGTCTCCCCACGTCTGTTCCCTGATTCAATCCTCTCCATCTCCAGCACTGACTGAGAGTCACTGACTTGAATCACTATCTTTGTTTCTCTCTCTGCAGATGCTGCCCGACCTGGTGAGTCTGAGCAGCCGTTTCCAATCTTACCTCAGATTCCCGTGTCTGCAGTTTCCTGTCGATGCTGCTGTGAGCCAAAGGTTCGTGGTGTGGGACACACAGGTTGTCCCCAGAGAAATGAAGTCAGCTGTCTTCAGTCTGGAGAAACAATACTTGGTCGGAGGGTGAACTGTGTTCCAGAGACAACAGTGAATCAGTCTAAACTAAACTGTAAAACAGCAAAAGGCAGAGTGAGTGATGAACCAGCTGTTTCTGTCAGTGACCCGGACAGTGACTGACTGATTCAGACTCTCACTGTGATCTCTGCTGATACTGTATCCTGTTTAAAGAGAGATTCAGAGCTTCCACTTTCAACACCACCCAGACCACGTCCTTTGCTTTTCAGAGAAATCACGTGACTGTGTCTACAGAGTCAAACAGACCTTCAACCCAACATATTCATGCTGACTGGTAACTACCAGTCCGTACTGTTCACAACCAACAGCACAAATCCTCAAGACATCTCTGTTCCCCACCCTCCACCCACCCAGCTCTTTCTCCACACTCCCCACCCACCCACCTCTCTGTTGGGGCACAGTAGTGCAGAGAGAATGGCCCCAGGGACGGTGTTTTGTTCTGTGTGTGAGATAGGGGAGACCTCCATTCTCCCAGATAACCACACCTGCACCAGGTGCCCCTCAGAAAATGTGTTGAGGATCTGGAGCTGCAGTTCGGTGACCTTCAGCTCAAACAGGAGAATGAGGAGGTGATAGGCAGGAGTTACAGGGAGGCAGTGGCCCCTGAGTTACAGGAAGCAGGTACCTGGGTGACTGTCAGGAGGAGGAGGGAAAATACACATTTTATTGAATGGAGAGGCAGGTAGGCAGAGGGGGTGGCTTGGCTCTGCTGGTAAAAAATGAATTCAAATCATTAGAAAGAGGTGACGTAGGGTTGAAGGTGCTGAATTGTTATGGGTTAAGCTGAGGAACTGCAAGGGTGAAAAAGACACTGATGGAAGTTACTCGCAGACTCCCAAACAGTTGTAAGAATGTGGTTCACAACTTGAGATATGAAAGGGACAATGTTGTGATAGTCATGGGGGATTTCAACATGCAGGTAGACTGAGAAAATCAGGTTGATGCAGGATCCCAAGAGAGGGAGTTCCTAGAGAAAATATGAGATGACTTTTTAGCCAACTCATGGTTGAGCCCATGAAGTGATCAGCTATTCTGGATTGGGTGTTGTGCAATGAACCGTAATTGGTTAGAGAGATTATGGTAAAGGATCCCTCAGGGACCAGCAATCATATTATGATAGAATTCATCTTGCATATTGAGTAGGAGCAGCTCATGTCAGACATATTAGTATTACTGTGGAGGAAAGGGAATTACAGAGGCATGAGAGAGGATCTGGCCAAAATTGATTGGAAAAGAACATTGGCAGAGATGAAGGCAGAGCAGCCGTTTCTTACTGGTTTTATTTCAGTGACTTCCTTCACCAGGCCATCCAATGGGGAAAATTTCACTCAACCTCACTCGTCCCTTCACTGACCTGTTCCCACAAACTATGCACTCACTCTCAAGGACTCTTCATCTCATGCTCTCCATATTTGTTGCTTATTTATTATTATTATTATTATTATTGCTATTATTTTTTTTCTTTTATATTTGCACAGTTTCGTGTCTTTTGGACATTGGTAGATTGCCCACCCTGTTGCCCTTACGATAATGTATTACCAATTCAGCAAAGAACTGCACCATTGCCAATGCCCATGCATGATTTTCAAGGGAAAACGATGCGCGAGAGTCATAAAGCCATGAAACCGTGACAGAGGCATAACGTCAGGAGATGGTGCTTTAGACAGCTTGTTATATTCTGCATTTCTGGTACCTGTAAATTTATAGAACATTAGGCAGAAGAACGGGTTAGAGAGGGAACATAAGTCAGACATGATGGAATGGCAGGGCTGACATGATGGGCTGAGTGGCCTCATACTGCTCCCATATGAAATTTAAGATACTACTAGACAGGTATATGGAGGAATTTAAGTTGGGGGGTTATATGGGAGGCAGGGTTTAAGGGTCGGAAAAACATTGTGGGCCGAAGGGCCTGTACTGTGCTATGTTCTATGTCTTGTGGACTTACTTGGACACAGTGCAGCTTTTCTGACTCAGTGTGAATTCTCCAGTGTTAGGCTGCTCACTTTCTCTGTGTCGGAATTAGTCATTCCTGCAGTGAGACAGTCAACTGCGATATGGTCTCAATTTTCCTCACTCCAGTCGTACACACAACCTACTGAGCATTTCCAGCATTTTCTCAAAGTTCAAAGCAAATTTGTTATCAAAGTCTGTATATAGTGTGTCACCATAGACTCCGTGAGATTCATTTCCTTGTGGGCATTCACAGTAAATACAAGAAATACAATAGAATCAGTGAAAGACCACCCCCACAGGACAGACAAACAACCAATGTACAACCAACCATGCAAACACAAAAAAAACAGAAACATACTACAACTAATAATAATAAATCAGCAATAAATATTGAGAACATGAAATGAAGAGTCCTTGAAGGTGAGTCCATGGGTTGTGGGAACAGTTCAGTGATGGTGGGAGTGAAGTTACTCACTCTGGTTCAGGAGCCTGATAGTTGAAGGGTAACTGTCCCTGAACCTGATGGTGTGGGTCCTGAAGCTCCTGTACCTCCTTCCTGATGGCAGCATCTAGAGGGAACATGGTCTGGATGACGTGGTTGCTTGAAAATGGATGTTGTTTTTTCCTACAGTGCTCTGTGTCGATGTGCTCAATGGTGGGGAGGGCTTTACCCGTGATGGACTGGGCTGTATCCACTACTTGTTGAGGGCTTTTCCATACAAGTGTGCTGGTGTTTCCATACCAGAACATGATGCAACCAGTGAATAAACTCCCCACCACACATCTATAGAAGTTTCTTAAAGTTTCAGATGACATACTTCATCTTTTCAAACTTCTGAAAAAGCAGAGGCACTGCTGTGTTTTCTCTCTAATGGTGTTTACGTGCCGGGCCCAGGACAGATCCTCCGAAATGATAAGAAACATAGAAAACCTACAGCACAATACAGACCCTTTGGCCCACAAAGCTGGCCAAACTTTTCCTGACTTTAGAACTACCTAGGCTTACCCATAGCCCTCTATTTTTCTGAGCTCCATGTATCTATCCAGGAGTCTCTGAGAAGCCCCTGTCGTTTCCGCATCCACCACTGTAACCGGCTGTCCATTCCACACACTCACCACTCACACCACTTTTACATAAGTGTAAAAAACTTATCCCTGACATTTCCTCAGTACCTACTTACAAGCACCTTAAAACTGTACCCTCTCGTGCTAGCCATCTCAGCCCTGGAAAACAAGCCTCTGGTTATCCACACAATCAATGCCTCTCATTATCTTACACACCTCTATCACTTCACCTCTCATCCTCCTTCGCTCCAAGGAGAAAAAGCCGAGTTCACTCAACCTATTCTCAAAAGGAATGTTCCCCACTCCAAGCAACATCCTTGTAAATGGGGTGTTAATCTCTTCTGCACCTTTTCTATTGTTTCCACATCCTTCCTGTAGTGAGGCGACCAGAACTGAATACAGTACTCCAAATGGGGTCTGATCAGGGTCCTATATAGCTGCAACATTACCTCTCGGCTCCTAAATTCAATTCCATGATTGATGAAGGCCAATACACTGTACGCCTTCTTAACCACAGAGTCAACCTGTGCAGCTGCTTTGAGCGTCCTATGGACTCGGACCCCAAGATCCCTCTGATCCTCCACACTGCCAAGAGTCTTACCATTAATTCTACATTCTGCCATCATATTTGACCTACCAAAATGAACCCACCTCACACTTATCTGGGTTGAACTCCATCTGCTACTTCCCAGCCCTATATTGCATCCTATCAATGTCCCACTGTAACCTCTGACAGCCCTCCACACTATCCACAACAAACCCAACCATTGTGTCATCAGCAAATTTACTAAACCCATCCCTGCACTTCCTCATCCAGGTCATTTATAAAAAATTCCGGACAGGAATTGCACAGTGCCCTGGAGAGGCTTATAGAACAGAGAGTCCTAAGGGTACAAATATATACAAGTAGAGGGCAAGCAGGGAGTCAGGGTGGTGAAGAATGTGTTTGCATGCTTGCTTTCGTCAGTCCGATCGCTGAGTACAGGAACTGAGATGCCAGGTTACAGCTGCTGGGACGACAGTCGAAATATCGTCTACAGAACATGGAAAATCAAACAGTACAGCACAGGGACAGGCATCTCAGTCCAGCATCTTGTGTCAAACCAAATAAATGAGTAATCTAATGGCTAACAAAACTAATCTCTTCTGCCTACACAATGTCCATATCCTTCCATATCCATGTCCCTGTCTAAACATCTGTTAAAAGTCCCTTTTGTATCTGTCTTGAGCACCACCCCGGGCAGCGTATTCCAGACACCCACCACTCTTTCACTGAAAAACTTGCCCCTCACATCTCCTTTGCAATTACCCACTCTCACCTTAAATACATGCCCTCTCATAATCTTATGGACCTCTGTCAGATCTCCCATCAGCCTCTGCTGTTCCAGAGAAAACAACCCAAGTTTGTCCGCTCCCTCATTATAGCATATACCCTCTGAACCAGGCAACATCTCAGTAAACTTCCTCTGTACCCTCCACCCTCTCCAAAGCCTCGACATGTGCAATACTCCAGATGTGGCCCAACTAGACTTTTATAAAGCTGCAACATAACTTCCTGACTTTTGAATCAATGCCTTGATGACTAAACTCAAGCAGACCGTTCGTCTCCTTAACCACTGTCAACCCGTGTAGTCACTTTCAGGGAGCTATGAAGTCGGATCCCAAGATCCCTCTGCCCATCAACACTTGTCTTTGGCAGTGTACTGTCTCTTTGATCTGCCAGGGTGCAGCTTCGGATCTGGCCGAGTTAAACTCCATCTGCCATTTCTCCATTCATATCAGCATCTGATTGATAATCCCATTGTATTCTTTTTCAGTCTTCTACGCTGTCAACACCACCAATCTTCCTATCATAGAGTCATTGAGTCATAGAAAAGTACAGCACAGAACCAGGCCCTTTGGCCCATCCAGTCCGTGTTGAGCCATTTAAACTGCCTATTCCCATCGACTTGCACGTGGACTATAGCCCTCCATACCCCTACCATCCACGTACCTATCCAAACTTCTCTTAAACGTTTAAATCGAGCTCGCACGCACCACTTGCACTGGTAGCTTGTTCCACACTCTCGTGACCCTCTGAGTGAAAAGGTTTCCCCTCATGTTCCCCTTTCACCCTTAACCCATGACCTCCAGAATCGTCCCACCCAGTCTTCAGTAGAATAAGCTTGCTTGCATTTACCCTGTCTGTACCCCTCATTATATTGTATTCCTCTCTCAAATATTCTCTCAATATTCCACATTCTAAGGAATAAAGTCCAAACCCATTCAGTTTTTCCCTATAACTCCGGTCCTCCACACCCAGCAACATCCTTGTAAATTTTCTCAGTATCTGTCAACCTTGTTTACATCTTTCCTGTAGGTAGGTGACCGAAACTGCACACCATATTCCAAACTAAGCCTCAGCAATGTCTTATACAATTCAAAAAACCTCCCATCTCCTGTACACAATACTTTGGTTTACGAAGGCCCCGTCCCCTCTGCCCCTCGCCTCTCCCCAACGGTGCGGATCAGTGCTAAAGGAAAAGTTAAGTTCACCCAGAACTTTAGAACAGATGATATTCTGCTCCATCCTGAAATCTGTACCATCACAGAAGGCATCTTCAGCCAGTTGATTTCATTGCATCAGACAGAGTTATCAACTCTAACGGAAGCTGTTGGTCAAGCAGCAGTTACTCCCAGTGGTCTACACTCTGAAGGGCAGTTTCAGTTCTGCCAGGAATCCTGTGATGGATCCAAAATGGACCAAAGAGCTGAATTCCTGCAAGGTGGTGAGAGTGACTGACCTTCACACAAAGGCAGCATCAACTTGTCTGGCAAGATGGAGCCTGGTAAAACTGAAGTTCAAGGTTATTGTTCAGAACAAGAAGGCAGCAGGAGAGCACCTTTGGATCTCCAGCGGGGAGATATTTTGAGTTTGCGGGAGAAGAGAGAGGCCAGACTGCGCAGGCGCGTGACGTCAGCCAGTTCAGTACGAACAGTTTAAAAAGGAGGCAGTGTTGTGAGCGGGCAGCGGAGTGAGAGGCAGCAGAGTGAGGGGCAGCAGAGTGAGGGGCAGCAGAGTGAGAGGCAGCAGAGTGAGAGGCAGCAGAGTGAGGGGCAGCAGAGTGAGAGGCAGCAGAGTGAGGGGCAGCAGAGTGAGGGGCAGCAGAGTGAGAGGCAGCAGAGTGAGGGGCAGCAGAGTGAGAGGCAGCAGAGTGAGAGGCAGCAGAGTGAGGGGCAGCAGAGTGAGAGGCAGCAGAGTGAGGGGCAGCAGAGTGAGAGGCAGCAGAGTGAGGGGCAGCAGAGTGAGAGGCAGCAGAGTGAGAGGCAGCAGAGTGAGAGGCAGCAGAGTGAGGGGCAGCAGAGTGAGGGGCAGCAGAGTGAGGGGCAGCAGAGTGAGAGGCAGCAGAGTGAGGGGCAGCAGAGTGAGAGGCAGCAGAGTGAGAGGCAGCAGAGTGAGAGGCAGCAGAGTGAGGGGCAGCAGAGTGAGGGGCAGCAGAGTGAGAGGCAGCAGAGTGAGGGGCAGTGGGGTGAAAGGGCTTTGGCTCCACGGGCTTCGGCGGTAACGGGACGAGGTGAGGCAGTTGTTGATTGCAAAAGGAGCTAGAATGTGTGTGAGGTCAGTTTTCTGTGGTCGGTGTCAGATGTGGGAAGTCCTGGAGTCTCCCGGTATCCCAGGCAGCCATATCCAGCGGGCAGCGTTGGGAGCGGGCAGTGGGGTGAAAGGGCTTTGGCTCCACGGGCTTCGGCGGTAACGGGACGAGGTGAGGCAGTTGTTAATTGCAAAAGAAGACCGACAGCTCACTGTTTCGATGTTACAATCTGCCACGTCGCCTATCCAAATTGCCCTGATTCAGAAACAAACAGATTCTCACTCACTATCGAGAGACAGAGAGACAGAGAGAGAGAGGGGTGGGGGAGAGAGAGGGGAGAGGCAGATAGTGAGGGAGAGAGATAGAGAGAGAGGGGGTAGAGGGGGAGAGGGAGAGAGGGGAGAGGCAGATAGAGAGGGAGAGAGAGATATCGCTCTTGCCACAGGAGAGGGAAGACCGACCGCTCACTGTTTCGATGTTCAACTCACTGTTTCGATGTTACAATCTGCCACGTCTCCTATCCAAATTGCCCTGATTCAAGGACAAGCAGATTCTCACTCACTATCGAGAGAGACAGAGACAGAGAGACAGACATACTTTATTGATCCCGAGGGAAATTGGGTTTCGTTACAGCTGCACCAACCAAGAATAGTGTAGAAATATAGCAATATAAAACCATAAATAATTAAATAATAATAAGTTAATCATGCCAAGTGGAAAGTCCAGGACCAGCCTATTGGCTCAGGGTGTCTGACACTCCGAGGGAGGAGTTGTAAAGTTTGATGGCCACAGGCAGGAATGACTTCCTATGATGCTCAGTGTTACATCTCGGTGGAATGAGTCTCTGGCTGAATGTACTCCTGTGCCTAACCAGTACATTATGGAGTGGATGGGAGTCATTGTCCAAGATGGCATGCAACTTGGACAGCATCCTCTTTTCAGACACCACCGTCAGAGAGTCCAGTTCCACCCCCATAACATCATTGGCCTTACGAATGATTTTGTTGATTCTGTTGGTGTCTGCTACCCTCAGCCTGCTGCCCCAGCACACAACAGCAAACATGATAGCAATGGCAACCACAGACTCGTAGAACATCCTCAGCATCATCCGGCAGATGTTAAAGGACCTCAGTCTCCTCAGGAAATAGAGACGGCTCTGACCCTTCTTGTAGACAGCCTCCGTGTTCTTTGACCAGTCCAGTTTATTGTTCATTCGTATCCCCAGGTATTTGTAATCCTCCACCATGTCCACATGGTGACTGAGAGAGAGAGGGAGAGAGTGAAAGGGAGAAGGTGAGAGGGAAAGAGAGAGGAGGTGGGGGAGAGAGAAGGGGAGAGGGAGAAGGGACGAGGAGAAAGGGTAGAGGTGGTGACAGAGGGAGGGGAGAGAGGGTGAGGTGAGGGGATGAGGGAGTTAGGGAGAGGATGAGAAAGGGGGTAGAGGGGGAGCCATAGAGAGGAGAGAGGTATAGGGGAGAGGGAGTGGGAGACAGAGGGAGAAGGGGAGATGGAGAGGGAGAGGGGGACGGGGAGAGAAGGAGAGTGGGAGAGGGGGTGAATGAGAGGGAGAGGGAGAGGAATGAAAAAAACAGAAGAGTTGGGCAGTCTGGTAGCGCAAGAGTGTCCTGGGTCTCGTCCCCTTTCAGAGGTACATTGTTTTGTTTATTTTGTGTGTGGGGCTAGGTGAGATGTTACTGGAGACAATTGAGTGAAATACAGAATTTAAAGATGGTGAGGGGTGGGTAGTGGTGGAACGAGGATGAGGAAAGAGGTGTTTAGCATTGGACTGGGATTGATTCAGTAACTGAGGTCTTTATGGATCAGCACAGATATGATGGGCTGAAAGGCTGTTTGACTCTGTGCAAACAGTCACGTGATTTCTCTGAAAAGCAAAGGATGTGTTTTGGGTGGGGTTGAAGGCGGAAGCTCTGAATTTCTCAGTAAACAGGATAAGCTATCAGCAGAGAGTCTGAATCAGTCAGTCATTGGCCGGGTCACTGGTTCATCGCTCACTCTGCCTTTTGCTGTTTTACAGTTTGGTTCAGACGATTCACTGTTGTCTCTGGAATTCCGTTCACCCTCCTTCGGATATATTTCTGACAGCGTGTGATCGGTGAGATGGTGTGATCGGAGACACGGACACAGCTCCGGTCAGGAGAGAGAGACAGAGAGGTAAGTTCGAGAGACGGCAGTGAGACTGGTAATCCACATGGGAATGATGGGAACGGGGTATAAAAGAAGTGCTAACGAAGTGGGAGTGGTCATATTGGGGGGGATATTGAGGTCAAAATGCTGTTGATGGGGTCACTGATCTGGCTTTGGTGAGTATCGGGCTTCGGTGGGAGGCTGAGCAGTGACCAGATGAGGTGTCTCTCAGTAGAAGGGACGAGGGGATAAAGGTTCTGAAAGTCAGGGCAGTGGGACTCTCGTCCTGCAGGGTGTAGGAGATCAGGGGTATTTCCGAGGTCCCAGTGACCACACCGACAGGAAGTGTGTCCGGTTGCTGCTCCTGTCTGACCACATAGAGCAGGTGGGGTAAACGTGGCTGGACTCACTGTGGGATATCAGGATGGGGTATGTGGGAGGTGTTTAGTGAGGTGGTTATAGTGTAGGAAGAGAGAAAGGGGAGATGAGTGGCCACAAGGAGGGCAGGCGGTCTGGGGTCAGTTCCCTCTCACATGGGTACATTGAATTGGTTACTTTAGGTGTGGGAGGTGTAACTGGAGACAATTGTGTGAAATACAGATGGTAGTGGGGTTGACCAGTGAGGGGTGGGTAACATTGGAAAAGAGGATGAGGAGAGAGGTGGTAGAGTGGGAATGGGAGAGACTTAGTAACTGGGATCACTATGGATACGCATGGATCTGATGGGCCAAAGAGCTGTATGACTCAATACAGTAACAGATTTCTCTGAAAAGCAAAGGTCTAGTCTGGGTGGGTTTGAAAGTGAAGGCACGGAATCTCTCTGTGAACCAGGGTACAGTAACAGCAGAGATCACACTGAGAGTCTGAATCAGTCAGTCACTGGCCGGGTCACTGGTTCATCACTCACTCTGCCTTTTGCTAGGTGGGGTGTGGAGAGGGGGTCAGAAATACGGGAGAGAAGTGGTTGGGAAGTGGGGGAGAGGGATGGGTGGTTGGGAAGTGGGTGAGAGAGAGGTGTGGGTGGGAGTGGGTTGTGGGAAGAGAGGTGGGTGAGCGTTGAGTCGCGAGAAAGAGGTGGGTGGGTGGGGAGAGGGGAATCAGAGATGTCTAGAGGAGGGACACTGTTAATTGGGATCAGTACGGACAGGTAGTTACTGGTCAGCACGAATATGTTGGGCTGAAGGTCTGTTTGGCTCCTTACAAACAGTCACATGATTTCTCTGAAAAACAAAGTATGTGGTCTGGGGTTGAAAGCGAAGCTCTGAAACTGTCGATAAAACCTGGTACGGTATCAGCAGAGATCACACTGAGAGTCTGAATCGGTCAGTCACTGGCCGGGTCACTGGTTCATCGCTCACTCTGCCTTTTGCTGTTTTACAGTTTGGTTCAGACTGATTCACTGTTGTCTCTGGAATTCCATTCACCCTCCTTCCAGATATTATTTCTGACAAAGTGTGATCAGTAAGACAGTGTGATTATATTCATATACAGTAGGAAGCTTCTACTGGCTTGAGGTCAGTCATCTTCACCCTCCTGTCCACCTTTCCCTTCTGCTTTTAACCCCACCAGACTGTTCCTGTGATCATTATGGAGTCTGACCCCATAATACTCCCCCATGGACACGGCATCCCCATGCTGAGGGATATTCCCCAAGAGCAGCTCAAGTGTGTCTGCATCTCTTGTAGAACCATCTTCAGACGGACTCAAAGAGATCTCCTGGACACAGTTTATCAGTTCATTCCCCTGTAGACCTTTCACACTGAGGCTGAAGTCTCCAAGCTCCTGAACCCTAGTTCTCTTTCATCTCTGTGATCTGTCTCCATATCGACTCCTCCATCTGCCGCTGACTGTGTGAACTCTGTAACACACTCCGAGCAAAGTGATCACCCTGTTCTAATGTGGAACCTTTGGGACAACCTCCCTCCTTTCTGCAGTGATGGTCTCATTCATCAATACTCTACTTATTCATACCTCCCCATCACACCTGAAGTGTCTGTACCCCAGCAAAGTCCTGCTCTTGTCCCATCTCTGTGACTGCAACAATATCATGTTCCCAATGCCTGACCAGTCAGTCTCCTTGCATTTACTCAGATGCATTTTAGCCCTGCAGTCCGCCCCTGAGCATTATTAAACCAGCTCCGATCTGCCCACTAGAATGACCTTGTCTTCTTTCTATATTTGACAGTCTCATCCCCACTGCTGGTCATAGTCTCTGTGTGCCCCAACCCCAACAGCACCAACAAACTCCCTGTAGGGGTATCAGCTCGATCCTGGATTGGGCACAAACCATCCATCTTGTAAAGGTCCCACGTTGCTCCAAAATATTCTCAGTGATGTAGAAATCTAAACCCCTCTCTCTCGTACCATCACTCCAGCAGTGTTCATTTGACCTATCCTCCTGTTCTCCACTCAGGAGTGTGTGGCACTGAAAGTAATGGAGAGAGTGAAACCACCAGCAAGATTCTTCCTCGATAAACACTGCCTGTTACAAGTTATATATTCTGGTTTATCTTATTTATTCAGTAAGATATACAGCACAAAAGGGACCATTCCAGCTGCATGCCCTAGCAAATCCCTGGCAAACGCTTGATTTATCCCTATCCTAATCACAGGACAATATACAATTACCAACTAACTTACCTGGTCTATCACAGTGGGAGGAAATGAGGGGACCCAGAAAAACCCACATATTCCACATGATGGACAGAGAGAGTCCATAAGACCATAGGACCATAAGATATAGGAGCAGAGTTAGGCCATTTGCCAATTGAGTCACCATTTCATCATGGTTGATCCAATTTTCCTCTCAGCCCCAATCTCCTGCCTTCTCCCTGTATCCCTTCATGCCCTGAACAATCAAGAATTTATCAACCTCTGCCTTAATATACATAAAGACTTGGTCTCCATAGCTGCCTGTGGCAAATATTTCCACAGATCCACCACTCTTTGGCTAAAGAAATTCTTCCTTATTTCTGTTCTAAAAGGATGCCATTCTGTTCTGAGGCTGTGTCCTCTAGTCTTGGGCACTCTTACCAGAGGAAACATCCTCTCCATGTTCATTTAGTCAAGGCCTTTCACCATTCAATGGGTTTCAATGAGATTACCATGTGCATTCTGCCATGTGCAGAAGTTCGCTGATGACATGGCCATAGTGGGGTGTGTCAGGAATGGTCAGGAGGAAGAGTATAGGAAACTGATACAGGACTTTGTGATATGGTGCAACTCAAACTACCTGCGTCTCAATATCACCAAGACCAAGGAGATGGTGGTGGACTTTAGGAGACCTAGGCCTCATATGGAGCCAGTGATCATTAATGGAGAATGTGTGGAGCAGGTTAAGACCTACAAGTATCTGGGAGTGCAGTTAGATGAGAAGCTAGACTGAACTGCCAACACGGATGCCCTGTGCAGGAAAGCACAGAGTCGACTGTACTTCCTCAGAAGGCTGGCGTCATTCAATGTTTGTAGTGAGATGCTGAAGATGTTCTATCGGTCAGTTGTGGAGAGCGCCCTCTTCTTTGTGGTGGCGTGCTGGGGAGGCAGCATTAAGAAGAGGGACGCCTCACGTCTTAATAAGCTGGTAAGGAAGGCGGGCTCTGTCATGGGTACAGAACTGGAGAGTATGACATCGGTGGCAGAGCGGAGGGCGCTGAGTAGGCTACGGTCAATCATGGAAAACCCTGAACATCCTCTGCACAGCACCATCCAGAGACAGAGAAGCAGCTTCAGCGGCAGGTTGCTGTCAATGCAATGCTCCTCAGACAGGGTGAAGAGATCATTACTCCCCAACGCCATTCAGCTCTACAATTCAACCACCAGGGGCAAGACATGTTAAAGTGCCGGGGTTAGGACTGAGCTTAAGTTACCACTCAATGCACTTTAGTAAACTATTTAAGAACTTTTTTAAAAGCTATTTATTAATGCTTTTTGGGAGGGTGATTTTAGATGCATATCATATTTATACTGTTAAATACTGTATGTAATTAGTTTTGCTACAATAAGTGTTTGGGACACTGGAGAAATGTTGAATTTCCCCGGGGATGAATAAAGTATCTATCTATCTATCTATCTATCTACCCTTCATTCTTCTGAATTCTAGTGTATACAGACCCATAGCCATCAAATGTTCTTCCTATGACAACCCATTTAATCCTGGAATCATTTTCATGAGTCTCCTTTGAACCCTCTCCAGTTTCAGAACATCCTTTCTAAGATAAGGGGCCCAAAACTGCTCACAAAACTCCATGAGGCCTCACCAGTACTTTATAAAGTCTCAGCATTACATCCTCACTTTTATATTCTAGTCCTTTTGTGATGAAAGTTAATATCGCATTTGCCTTCCGCAACCTGCAAACTAACCTTTTGGGAATCCTGCACAAGGACTCCCAGATGCCTTTGCACCGCAGATTTCTGAATTTTCTCTCCATTTAGAAAATAGAGTGCACGTTTATTTTTTTCTACCAACGTGCAGGACCAAACTCTTCCTGACACTGTATTCCACCTGTGATATCTTTGCCCATTATCCTAATCTTTCTAAGTCTGTAGCCTCTCTACTTCCTCAAAACTACCTGATCCTCCAGCTATCTTTGTATCATCTGCAAACATTATCACAAAGTCATCACTTCTGTCATCTGTCATTGACATAAAATACAAGAAGAATCTGTCCCAACACAGACCCCTGTGGAACACTACCGGTCGATAATTTCAATCGCATACCCAGCTTGAGAAATCAATGTTCATGCCATCAGGTTGGAGGCTACCCAAACAGAATACAAGATGTTGTTCCTCCAACCTGAGTGTTGCCTCATCATGACAATGGAGAAGGCCACAGGATAGACATATTGGAATGGGAATGGGAAGTGGAATTTAAATGGGTGGCCACTGGGAGTTCCCGCCTTTTCTGGCAGACAGAGCACAGGTGCTTAGTGAAGCTGTCTCCCAATCTATGTTGGGTCTCACTGGCATACAGGAGGCCACACTGGGAGCATGTTGGGTTTTCCTTTGAGGAAACTACAGCCTATTTTATCATGTGCCTCCAAGTACACTGAGACCTCATCCGTAATAATCAACTCTATCTGCCCTGGCACTCAGGTTTCCAACCCCTGCAACTCTAGTTTAACCCCTCCCCCCCCTTCCAGAGCAGCACAAGCAACCCCTCTCACTGGGATAATGGTCCCCCTCCAGGTCAGGTGCAATCACACCTTCCTTGGAAAGAGCCCAAAGATCAGGAAATTCTGACACACTCCCTCCTGTACTAACTCCTTAGCCTCGTGTTAAACTGTGTGATCTTCCTTGTTCTGACGTCACTAGCAAATAGCAAGGGTATCAATCCTGAGATCACAAGCCTGGAGATCCTGTCCTTTAACTTCCTGAACTAACTTTGCAGGGTCACATCACCCTTCCTGCCTATATCTTTGGTTGCTATGTGGACCATGACCTCTGGCTCCTCCCCCTCTCACTCAAGAATGCCGTGCACTGCATCTGAGATGTCCCTGACCCGGCACCTAAGAGGCAACGTACCATCTAGGAATTACGTTCCTGTCCACAGAACCGATAAGCACCCCAATCTGTGTATTCCCCTAACCAATGAATCCCTATCACTACTGATCTCCCACTTCTCTTCAGAGCCACAGAGACAGACTCAGTGCCTGAGCACTGTGACTTTCCTCTGTTATGTCATTGCCCACGTCCCTCAACAGGATCCAAAGCTGTGTCCATATTATTGAGGGGAACAGCCTGCAGTGGCTGCCTATCCCCTTTTTAATTGAGATACAGCAAAGAATGTGGTCTGGTTTGGGTTGAAGCTGAAGACACCAAATCTCCCAGCAAACCAGAGTCCAGTCATGGTCTGGACAGTCCGAAGCAGACCGTCTCTGGCCGGGTCACACAGAAGAATGGAGCACCTCTGCAGGGCAGTGAGGAGTGTTGGGAGTTATCGATAAAGATGGTTAGACCATGAGCTGGGTACAGTGGAGTGTGGCAGAGAGCTGGGTAGAGAGTGTGTGGGGAGAGGTGGCAGGACTGGCACTGGGAGGGAGTTGGTAAATGAGATTGGTGTGGACATACTCAGTGGTCAGCACGAATATGGTGGTCTGATGGACAGGCTCTTTTACTGCGTACGAACAGTCACATGATTTCTTTGAGAAGAAAAGCTTCTTCTCTGGGTGGCTTTCAAGCTAAAAGCATTGGTTCTCTCAGTAAAACCAGGGTAGAGTAACAGCACAGCAGGAGAGGTGGGCAGTCTGGGAGTGCAGGAGTATCCTGGGGTCAGTCCCCTCTCACCCAGTACATTAGCCCATAAGACCATAAGACATAGGAACAGAATTAAGCCTTTCAGCCCATTGAGTCTTCTCCACTATTCCATCATGGCTTATCCCAGATCCCCCTCAACCCCATACAGCTGCCTTCTCACCATATCGTTTGATGCCCTGGCCGATCAGGAAATGATCAATTTCAACCTTAAATATACCCACGGACTTGACCTCCACCGTAGTCAGTGACAGAGCATTCCACAGATTCACTACTCTTCACTACTGCTACCAAATATTATTTCTGACAGAGTGTGATCGATGAGATTGTATGATCGGAGTCACAGACACAACTCTGGACAGAGGAAGTGAGAGAGAAGGAGGGATAGAGGTGTTCGAAAGACAGCAGTGAGGCTGGTAATCTACATGGGGATGATGGGAATGAGGTATAAGAGAAATGCTAACGGAGTGGGCGTGGTCTTATTGGGAGGGATATTGATGTCAAAATGCTGTTGATGGGGTCACTGATCTGACTGGTGAGTATCGGGCTTCAGTGGGGAGACAGAGGTGGGTGGGTGGGGAATGGGAAGAGAGGTAGGTGGGGTGTAGGGAGAGAGACAGGGGTGGGGAGTGGGGTGAGAGAGATGGGTGGAGAGTTGGGAGAGAGCAGTGGGTGGGTGGGGAGAGAAAGAGAGAGAGTTGGGTGGTGGGGAGTGAGGAGAGAGGGAGGTGGGTGGATGAGGAGTGAGGAGATAGGAAGATAGGTGGGTGGGTGGAGAGTGGGGAGAGAGAGTTGGGTGGTGGGCAGTGAGGAGAGAGGGAGGTGGGTGGGTGGGGAATGGGGAGAGAGAGTTGGGTGGGTGGGGAGTGGGAGAGAGATATGGGTGGATGGGTTTGAAAGTGAAAGCACGGGATCTCTCAGTAAACCAGGGAAGAGTAACAGAGATCATACTGAGAGTCTGAATCAGTCAGTCACTGGCCGGGTCACTGACAGGAACAGCTGGTTCATCGCTCACTCTGCGTTTTGCTGTTTACCAGTTTGGTTTAGACGATTTACTGTTGTGTCTGGAATTCCATTCACCCTCCGACCAAATATTATTCCTGACAGAGTGTGATCGGTGAGATGGTGTGCTCAGAGCCCCAGACCCTCTCCAACAACATGAACAAACCTTCCTGTATGGATATTGTCTCCATTCTGAAATGGGTGCAGATCATCCAGAATATCGAGCTCCCATATTCCATCAGTCTGAAGCCCTCCATCCCATGTCATCCACTTATCCACATTTATCGAATCTATCCTCCTGTTCCGACCCTGGTCTGTCCTCTCAAAGTGTAACACCTCACACTTGTCTTCATTAAATTCCATCTGCCATTTTTCCCGTTGGTTCAGATATTGTTGCAAACTCTAATAATCTTTCTTACTGTCCATTACACCCCCAATCTTGGTGTCATTCATGAATTTGTTGATCTATTTTACCTCGTGATTACCTGGATAGTTGATATAGATGACAAACAGGAATGGGCCCATCACTTACCCCGCAGCAAACCACTAGTCACAGGCCTCCAGTCAGAGACGCAGCCATCTACTATCACTCTCTGACTTCTCCTGTGAAGCCAGTCTAATCCAATTTACTACCTCATCATGAATGCCAAGCGACTGAACCTTCTTGCCCAGCCTCCCAGGTGGGACCTTGTCAAAGGCCTTGCTAAAGTCCACTGCCTTGCTCTTATCAGCTTTCCTGGTAATCTCCACGAAAGCCTGTAAAAGGTTGGTTAGACATGACCTGCCATGCACAAAGTCATGTTCACTATCTCTATTCAGTCCCTGTCTATCCAAATACTGAAATATCCAGTCCTGTAGACTACTTTCCAATAACTTTCCCACTACTGATGTCAGGCTCCTCATCCTATAATTTCTGAGCTCATTCTTAGAGTTTCCTTCCTTCCAAGAGCAAATTTCCTGTCCTGTATTCTGTGCAATTGGTCTTTAAACACCCTCCATATGCCAGATGTGGATTTGACAAAAACCCTTAAGATACAGGAGAAGAATTAGGCCATACGACCCAATGTGTATGCTCGAACATTCCATCATGGCTGATTTATCATCCCTCTCCCCCATTCTGCTGTCTTCTCCCTGTAACCTTTGATTCCCTGATTAATCAAGAACCTATCAGCATCTGCTTTAAATATACTCAGTCACTTGGCTTCCATCACCATTCATGGCAATGAATTGCACTGATTCACGGCCCTCTGGCTCAACAAGTTCCTCATCTGTTCTAAATGGGCATCCATCTATTCTGAGGCAGTGCCCTCTGGGCCTAGACTCCCCCACTACAGGAAATATCCTCTCCACATCCACGCTATTCAGGCCTTTCAATATGTTCCAATGTGATCCTCACCTCATTCTTCTGAACTCCAGTGAGTACAGGATCAGAGACATCAAACATTCCTCAGAGATTAACACTTTCATTCCTGGAAGTATTTTCGTGAACCTCCTCTGGACCCTCTCCAATGCCAGCACATCTTTTCTTAGATAACGGACCCACAACTGCTCACAATACTCCAGATGTGGTCTGACCAATGCCTTATAAATCCTCAGCATTACATCCTTGATCTTATATTCTAGTCCTCTCATACTGAATGGTAACATTGCATTTGTCTTCCCTGCTACCGACTCTACTGCAAGTTTACCTTTAGGGAATCCTGCACAAGGATTCCCAAGTCCCTTCATACCTCTGATTATTTTGCATTTTCTCCCCATTTAGGAATCAGTCTACACCTTTATTCAGCTGTTCCCAGTAAACTCTCCAGAGTCCCTGCCCAATGCTCTTGTAATTTGACCTGCTCCAGTTTAATGCTCTGTGGCAAAGTCCATACTTATCCCCAGATACAGCTGTCTGAAAATGTAAGGAGTCGTGGTCACTGTTCCTGAACTGCTCAGCCTCTGAAAGGTCAGTCACCTGGTCAGGCTCAGTCACCAACACCAGGTCCAGTACAGCTCCCCCTCACGTTGGACTATCCGCGATGAGAGACCGAGGCGAGGGTGGTTGGGACCAAGAACTGGGGTATCCACGACTAGAACTGAGACATGATACGAGACTGAAATGAGGACGGGCTTGTAAACTAGATGTGAGATGAGACTGAAACGAGGAGGGGCTTGTAAACTAGATGCTAGATGAGAATCCAAAGTTGAGCTGTCGATTAACCTCAGGTACTCTGTAAATATTAAAATCCTGGTGCCAAATCACCACCAACAATCAGCAGGGTGGCCTGAATTTTTAAAGAGGCCACACTAGCTATCCGTATTCGGGGAGAGTTATGGCGTCTAAACCCCATAGGCTGGCACGGTCAGATGAACCTCTTCCATCGGTCCATTAGAGTCTTCTGTCAAAACAGATTCCAAATTGGAGTCTAGAGGATGGACCAAATCAAAGTCCAAATCTTCATCCGTATCCTCAGACGATGACCGTGAGGTGCTATGAATAGTCTTTGTGCTCTTGGGATGAGGCTCCATACGTCTACCTTCAGCAGCCTCTCCCTTGGATGGGACCTGGCGACTGACTGTAGGCTTGGCTGCTCGGGCTCCAGAGTTCCTGCTCACCTGCTTGGCGAGCTTCTTGGCTTGCTCCTGAACTAGAGACTCTTTCTCTCCAGTTCCGGCACACCTCTGACCAGACAGCGCTGGGACTCACACGGTCCTCTTGACTGGAGCCAGCTTCTCTGCCCTTGGAGGCAGGACTAGGTGTCCTGAAGGCTTCAGATTACCAGGTGCAAAAGTCTGCCTCCTTGCTGGTCACTGTTCTTGGGAGAGTCTGGGGGTCGGAACACCAAACCAAAAGCATTCCTTTTTGCCAAGACTTGACCAGCGATGATTCCCCCTTCCTCCCAGTTCACAGAAGGGCTGTGCTTGGTCAGCCAAGTGTGACTGAGAACCAGGAGTCTGTGAGGAAAATCGCTGATGCAGAAACAAATGTCCTCTGCATGTTTCTCTGTCCTCATTTGCAAAACCAACGTCTGCTGCAGTATCCCTAGAGGACGACCATCAGGGCAGTTGTGGTCATGTGCTGGCTCAGCTCCTGCAGAGGTATGTTGAGCTGACGGGATGTCTAATATTCCAGGAAATTAGCAGCTGCCCCAGACTCCAACAGACGTTCACCTCTTGCCGATTATTTCCCCAGGAGATCCCCACCTTCAGAATGACACCAGAATCTGCGGGTTTGGGAGTCATGGCTGCTACTGTCATAGTCCTCCGAACATCGGACGGTCTTAGCCGTTCCCCTGACAGCTATAGATTTGGACATTCGGCCCGCAGGAGACCTGCCTTCCCGCAGTAGTAGCAGCAACCTCGACTCCTACGCTGGGACCTCACATCAGTGGAGAGTCATGTGCAGCTGACTTGCCTTGGCTCGACTCAGTCCC
Organism: Hypanus sabinus; assembly: GCF_030144855.1. Lineage (NCBI taxonomy): Eukaryota > Metazoa > Chordata > Chondrichthyes > Myliobatiformes > Dasyatidae > Hypanus > Hypanus sabinus. The sequence continues at coordinate 297,582 of NW_026779048.1, read as the reverse complement.
ATGCAGGAGACGGGCTGGTCAGTGTCCACGGTCGGGAAGTGAACTGTGATGAGATGAGGCCGGGCTTGGGCGAACCACTTGACCTCTTGAGACAGCCCCACCCTCGCTCCACCAGACGATTATTGAGGCAGTTGGCCTGGTCGATCAGAGCCTCTACCAGCTCTCCCAAGACAAAGGACATCATTTAATTCTCCTCAGAGCCCGTGGCAGAGGGAGTGGCCAAAGCCTCCCTGTTCCAGCCACGCTCCTCAACCAAAGTCCGAGATTCCATCGTGTGGTCATCTGATGACAGACTAGCTTGACCCACCTACATCAGATGGTCCGAGGCTCTGTTAGTTCCAGCAGGATGATGAAACACCCTCTTCATGGTGTTGATGAATGCTTCCAAATCAGAGCAAATCTCCAGCCTCCACTCCCAATGTATGGTGGCCCAGGCCAGGGCTCTTCCAGTCAGGAGTGTTACGTATTCAGGCAACAATAAATATATGAGTTTTGCAAGGGTTTATATAACAAATAACATGTTTATTAAACACTGAAAACAAACCCCCCAAAAGTAAACAAACACTAACGTAACCGGAAATCAGCTGCAGTGCGGCAGCTTAAACAGTTCTTAAAGCGATGCTGCAAAAACAGTTCTTTTAAGTAGGATTGACAGAAGTTCAAAATGCTCACGGTTCATTTAAAAGGAGAGACTTTATGAGACAATTTAAATTCTCTTTCACATCATTTTGCTTCGCTCCCCGATGTCAAACTTTTCCCACGAAGAATTTACAAAGCAAAACGGCTTAAAGGCACTAACCTTTCCTTTATCACACTGTCCTCAATCTTCTGCTATCCCACAGAGATTAACACGAGAACAGTCAACGAATTCCTTCCGAATAAGGATTAAACAAGGTCGGACCCGTTTCACCGTCGATCATCGATGGTCCTTGATCTTTAACTCCCGAACTCTGATCTTCACTCTCCACTGATTCTCAACTAGCAGTATTGTAAAGAAACTGCTGGCAATGACCTTTTAAACTTTAGGCATTAGATAAAACTTCATCTTTCAACTAAACTGCGTCATCACATTAAATCACACAGTGGCATGAAGTCAACATGGCAAATCCAGCCACGAACTGCCCCTCCTCACAGGGAGGGGTCTTCCTTTTATAACCTGCTAAAAAAAACCTGTCAGATGATCTCTACTGGTGGGAAAATGACATCACTCCACCATCACAAGACCACTACCTCAAGTCCAGTATAGCTTCAACACCAGTCACGTGACAAGGGTACCACTGTCATGTCATGAGTACATAACACTTCCTTCCAAAAAAAAACATTTTTGGTCTGACAAGAACAAAAATTTCAAAAATTATTTACAAGAAAAGCAAATATATAAATATTATAACATACACAATATACAATACCATCATATAACATCTTACAATACAGTAAGAGTGTTACAATTGAAAGAAAAACCACTCCATAAAAAAAATTACATTGTACATTCAACATCGAGATAGACAATCAGCAACCACATTATCTTTACCTTTAATGTGGTACTCTTGTAACATCAAACTCCAATTTAATAATCATCTGTTTTTGTTTTTCATCTTACTCAGAAAAACTAACGGATTATGATCAGTGTAAACAATAAGTGGTTTTTGAGTTGTACCGACATATACCTCAAAATATTCCAAAGCTAAAACAAGAGATAATAATTCTTTCTCTATTGTTGAATAGTTTCTTTGATGCTTATTAAATTTCTTAGAAAAGTAAGTTACTGGATGATCAACCTCATCACCCTCATTCCTTCGCATTAATACTGCTCCTGCAGCCTCATCACTAGCATCCACAGCCAATGAAAAAGGTTTTTCAAAGTCAGGTGCCTTAAGCACAGGTTGTTGACATATCATTATTTTCAATTTTTCAAATGCTTCTTGACAAGGCACTGTCCACAGAAACTTCACATTCTTTGCAGGATAGTTAATGGAAGGGCAACATTAGCAGAATTCTTACAAAATTTTCGATAATATCCTACCATTCCCAAAAATCTTCTGAGAGTTTTTTTCCCCGTTGGAGTGGGAATCTCTAAAATTGCCTGAACAGGAGCTACCTTACCTTGACCCACAACATAACCAAGGTAAGTCACAGTGGCATGTCCAAATTCACTCTTAGCTAAATTAATAGTTAAGTTAGCTTTTGAAATCCTTTCAAACAATTTCTCCACCGCAATAATGTGTGCTTCCCAAGTATCATTTCCTGTCACTAAATCATCAATATAAGAATCAGTATCTTTCAATCCCTGAATCACAGAGTTAATCATCCTCTGAAAAGTACCTGGGGCATTCTTCATCCCAAATGGAAGAACATTATACTCATATAACCCAGATGGAGTTACAAATGCAGAAATCTCTCTACCTCTGTCTGTTAGTGGAACACACCAATACCCTTTCAATAAATCAATTTTTGTAAGGAACTTTGCTTTTCCAACTTTATCTACACAATCATCTACTCTAGGAATTGGATATGCATCTGTTTTCGTTACAGCATTCACCTTCCTATAGTCCGTACAAAACCTAATACTACCATCTGGTTTTGGCACCATAACACATGGCGAACTCCAATTCGAGTTAGAATGTCTAATGATATTATTCTCTAACATATATTCAATTTCTTTCTCAGCAAGTTCACATTTTTCTATGTTCATCCTATATGGATGTTGTTTAGATTTGGCATCTCCAACATCTACATCATGTGAAGCTATAGTAGTCCTTCTCAGAACATCTGGAAACAACTCCTTATATTTAAAAATTAATTCCTTCATCTGTTGTTTCTGCTCTAGCTGTAAATGTGCTAATTTCTCATCAATATTTTCCAGAATGGTTGAATTTGGTAACCTAACAGAAACAATGTTGGATTTAGAATGAAAGTCAGATGAATCATCTATCATGTTCCTAGTTAAATCAAACTCATTCTCACTAACCACAACAGTCACAGTATCAGATTGATAAAATATGGTTTTATCATACTTATATGGCAAAGTTGTGTTGATCTTCTATGATCTGGAGTTTTTATCACGTAATCCACATCATTGATTTTAGACACAATTTCATAAGGACCATGAAATCTATTTTGTAAAGGATTTGTCTGCACTGGGAAAAGAACCAACACCTTATCTCCAGGCTTAAACATCCTCATCCTAGCTTCTTTATCATACCAAGTCTTCATTTTCTCCTGAGCCAACTTTAAATTTTCCTTGGCTAAGCTACAAGCTTTATGTAACTGTTTATGTAAACACATATTCCAACAAATTAGTGTGTACTTCCTTACTAATCCATTGTTCTTTCGATAAAGCTAAAGGTCCTCTAACTCTATGCCCAAACACAAGTTCAAATGGACTAAAACCTAAAGATTCCTGTGCCGATTCCCTTACTGCAAATAAAAGTAAGTTTATACCCTCATCCCAGTCACTTTCATTTTCCACACAATATGTCCTAATCATATTCTTGAGGGTAGAATGAAACCTCTCCAAGGCACCTTGCGATACGGGATGGTATGCAGATGAAGTGATTTGCTTAGCTCTCAATTTATAAACTATCTGTTGAAACAATCCAGACATAAAATTACTGCCTTGATCAGTTTGTATCTCCTTAGGTAATCCAAAATAAGTAAAGAATTTTATAAGAGCCTTTGTCACAGTTTTAGCTTTTATATTCCTAAGTGGTACTGCCTCTGGAAACCTAGAAGAAGTACACATGATAGTCAACAAATACTGATAACCAGTTTTTATCTTTGGTAATGGACCAACACAATCTACAATAACTTTAGAAAACGGTTCACCAAATGCTGGAATAGGTTGTAATGGAGCTACTGGTGTAACCTGATTTGGTTTACCCACAATTTGACAAGTATGGCACGTTTTACAAAACATCGCCACATCTTTTCTTAGACCAGGCCAGTAAAAATGTTTTAATACCTTGTCCACAGTTTTCCTTACCCCTTGATATCAACCTAAAGGCACACTATGAGCTAAAGTCAAAATCTCATTTTGATAAACATTAGGGACAACTACCTGGTAAACAATATTCCAATCCTCACTTGCAGGAATTGTAGGTGATCTCCACTTCCTCATCAACACTCCTTTTTCCAAGTAATATCCTACTGGCATCTTCTCAATTTCACTACCTAATAAAGCTTGTTCTCTTAATTTTATAATCTCAGGGTCTCTATTCTGTTCTGCTATCATCTCCTTCCGAGACAGAGATAAATCTTCATAGTCAGACTTACTCCAAGAATCTTGTTCAAACAATGAAGGTAAGAAAGTCTCTGACACATCCTCAAAACTCAAATCCTGAGTTGAACAGTCCTGAGTAACAACCTCATTCTGCGCATCAATCTTTTTAGCCATAGCTCTAGTCACAACACAGGAAGAATCTGTGTTAGAATTCAACTCTGGTTCCTTTGACTCCATTGTCAAATGCACTTCAAGAAAAACTTGTCCACCCGCCAAGTCATTACCTAACAATAAAGAAATACCCTTCACAGGTAAGCTAAGCTGTAATCCTACTTTAACAAATCCTGTAACTAACCCTGACTTTAAATTTACTTTATGCAAGTGTACAGACATAAGGGCATTCCCAACACCTCGTATATAATTTACCTCACCAGTGTCAAACTCATCACTAAACTTTAACACACTGTCTAACATCAGTGATTGAGAAGCTCCAGTATCCCTAAGGATTTTTATTGGCACCAGAGTAGATCCTTCTTTCAAGGATACAAACCCTTCAGTTATAAAATGATCATAACCCTTTTTAACTTGGTCAGACTCTAACAAAGCCTCATTTGTGTTTATCAAACCCCGTAACTTTACAGGTGCTTCAGTATGTTGCACACAAGCATCTGGAACTGCTTCCTTCTCTTTCTTTTTCAATCTGAAACAGTTAGCTATTACATGGCCAGGCTTCTTACAATAGTTACAAATAAGACCAAATTGTCTTTCCTTCACAGGTTTTCCTTCCTCCTTATCTTTCTCATTAACCTCTGATTTAATTTCTGATTTACCTTGAGTCTCCATGTTATTTTTCCTCTTAAAGATTCTGCCCTGAGGAAATTTATTCTTATGGATTAAAACATACTCATCAGCTAATCTAACACCGCCCTGCAATTTATCAGTATCCCTCTCATTTAAGTAGGTCCTTACTTCAACAGGAATGCTTCTTTTAAATTCCTCCATTAAAATCAGCTCTCTCAATGTATCATAGTCCCAATTTACATTTTTAGAAGAAACCCATCTCTCAAAACACATAGCTTTATCATAGGCAAATTCCACATAAGTTTTTTCCACAGACTTTTTCAAACTTCTGAATCTTTCCCTATAAGCTTCTGGGACTAATTTGTATGCTTTTAGAATATGCATTTTCATAATATCATAATCAAGTGCTTGCACAACAGTTAAAGCTGTGTAAACTTGTTGTGCTTTGCTTTTAATTACACTCTGTAACAACACTGACCATTTATCTCTCGGCCACTCTGACATCCGAGCAATAGTTTCAAAATATTGAAAATATCTTTCCACTTCTGTTTCACTAAATGGAGGGACCAATTTAATTTCTTGACTAGCAACAAATGGTTTTTTAGAACCAGAAGACTGTTTCCCAGACCTTAATTTCTCCATTGCATATTCAAATTCTCTCTGTTTTTGTTCAGCCTCTGACTTACAATGCTCCAACATCATTTGTTCGATTTGCAACTGCATCTCCAGATTACTTATTGGAAATGACTCTAAAATCGATTCATCAAAAACACCCGAATCCACATAATGTGACGCGATTCACAAATCGCGTCATCTTTAGATGTAGTCGTCAAAATACCTTTAAGTTGCAATCTACGAGCTATCTCAGATACCACAGTTTTTTTCGCCTTCGCTAACAACTCCGCGACTGGCGAAGCCAGAAATTCATCAATATCCGTTGTTACTGAATACCACTCACAAGCCAATCAAACGAAAGAACCGAGTATTCCCCATTTCCAAAACACTGATGCAAAAGTTAGCAAGCATTTAAACTCAAACGATCCAATCCCGGACGGGCCCCCATATTTATGTTACGTATTCAGGCAACAATAAATATATGAGTTTCGCAAGGGTTTATATAACAAATAACACATTTATTAAACACTGAAAACAAACCCCCCAAAAGTAAACAAACACTAACGTAACTGGAAATCAGCTGCTGTGCGGCAGCTTAAACAGTTCTTAAAGCGATGCAGCTCAAACAGTTCTTTTAAGTAGGATTGACAGAAGTTCAAAATGCTCATGGTCCATTTAAAAGGAGAGACTTTATAAGACGATTTAAATTCTCTTTCACGTCGTTTTGCTTCAATCCCCGATGTCGAACTTTTCCCACGAAGAATTTACGAAACGAAACGGCTGAAAGGCACTGACCTTTCCTTTATCACACTGTCCTCAATCTTCTGCTATCCCGCAGAGATTAACATGAGAACAGTCAATGAATTTCTTCCGAATAAGGATTGAGCAAGGTCGAACCCGTTTCACTGTCGAACATCGATTGTCCTCGATCTTTAACTCCCTAACTCCGATCTTCACTCTCCACTGATTCTCAAACTAGCAGTATTGTAAAGAAACTGCTGGCAATGACCTTTTAAACTTTAGGCATTAGATAAAACTTCATCTTTCAACTAAACTGCGTCATCACATTAAATCACACAGTGGCATGAAGTCAACTTGGCAAATCCAGCCACGAACTGCCCCTCCTCACAGGGTGGGGTCTTCCTTTTATAACCTGTAAAAAAAAACTGCCACATGATCTCTACTGGTGGGAAAATGACATCACTCCACCATCACAAGACCATTACCTCAAGTCCAGTACAGCTTCAACCCCAGTCACGTGACAAGGGTACCACTGTCATGTCACGAGTACATAACAGGAGAAAGTTTATGAAGGGCACCTTTCTGTGCTCTGTAGGGAACCAGGATGACTGGAGTTCGAACACCAATGAGCTGAGTGAGGAAGCCACAGCAAGAATCCAGATCACCGTCAAATCTCTCCAGAGCCGGACGATGGACTGACTCCTCAGTGAGACCAACAGCCTCACCCGAGCATCTCTGCTTCCTGCATTGTGACATGGAGGTCATGTATCTCTAGGCTCTGCCTTTAAATTATCTTCCTGTGGCTGGCCACAGCTGACGAGAGGCTCTGATACCCCTCTGGGTCTGACAAGGGGCTGACAAGAGGCTTTGATACCCCACTGGGTCCATGGGAGGCTCATTCGTACTGTGATGAGAAACCTTGGCGAGGATGGTAGGGCCCAACTGCTGGAGTATCCGAGAGTAGAACTGAGACACGATATGAGACTGAGATGGTCTAGCTGTAAACCTCTGTCAGATCTCCCCACAGCCTCCAATGCTCCAGAGAAAGCAAACCAAGTTTACCCAGCCTCTCATGAGGCAACTTCCAAGTGAACCTCTTCTGCACCCTCCCCAAAGCCTCAACCTGCTTCCTATAGTGGGCTGACCAGAGCTGTCTGAAATATTCCAGAGGTGGCCTAACCAGAGTTTGTAAAATGGCAATGAAACCTCCAGACTTCTGAACTCTGCCTCAACTAATAAAATCAACTCATTCCATAAGCCTTCTTAACTACTTAATGAACCTGTGTAGCTGCTTTCAAGGAGATCCAAACTTGGATCTCAAGATCTCTCTGCTCAGCAACACTGTGAAGGACCTTGCCCTTAACAGTGCACTGTCTCCTTGCATTTGCCCTACAAAAGTTCAATGCCTCACACTATCTGGTTTAAACTGCATCTGCCATATCTCAGCTATCTATATCATCTATATCATGATCTATATCATGCTGCATTCTTTGCTAATCTTCTACTCTATCTACAACTCCACCAATCTTGGAATCATCCACAAGTTTTCTAACCCACTAATCTACATTTTCACCCTGGACATTCATTTATGTACATTACAATCTGCTGAGGTCCCAGCACAGATCCCTATGAACTCCACTAATTACAGACCTCCAGCTCAAATAAGGCCCTTCATTTTTTTTGGTAATTTATTTTTATTGAAGTTCATCATCAAACAAACATTTCCATAAGATGTATTTCAGATATTGTACATATATATCACATAGTCATATATGCCACAAATCTCCACATAATATTTGTCTGAGGTATACACTTATAGAAGAAGAGGAAAGAAAGAACAAGCAAAAGGAGAAAACTATGTACAAGTGGGGGTGATTTTTTTTACAACATATTCATTGATTTGTGAGAATAAAATCAGGGCTATGAGGTGTTATGTAGTTAAACCATTTTTCCCAGTATGAATCAAATTGTCCAGCTTATGATTAACAGATGCTGTTATCTTCTCCATTTTGAAAATGTCCATTGTAATTTCCATCCATGTATTTAAAGTTGGGCTTTCCTGTGATAACCATTTCCTAGTAGGAGTCTTTTTACCAGCCACCAACAGTATATTCATTAAATATTTATCTCTTTTCAAACATTCTTGAGGTATATACCCAAAATATATGGTCTTACTCTCTAAGGGTATTTCACATTTAAAAATGTCTTGTAGGGCATCGTGTATCCCACTCTAATAGTCTTTGATAACGGTGCATTCCCAGAAAATATGATAATGGTTTGCATTTTGATCTCCACAGATCCAGCACAGATTGCGTGACGTAACGCACCAAAGGTTTAAAAGAAAGACTGCCATATACAGCGGCCATCATCGTAGCGGCCATCGTCAGAGTGGACTGAGGCAGAGAGGGTCGACTTTGGCTCAATCAGGCTTCAGCAAGAGGCGAGGTTTGAACGGGACACGACTGCGCAAGCGCGTGAAAGTTGGCCTCTGAGATCAGCGGGGGAATTTAAAAAGCGAGCAGAGGCTGAGGACGAGCTTCACTCCAGGTGAGGTAAGGCCGGGTAAGCTCCTTTAATTAATCTAATTAGCTTAGGAGTAGGTAATGGAGGCAGCAGTTAGGGCAGTTGAGTGCTGCGTTTGCTGTCTGTGGGAAGTCAGGGCGAGCACAGTTGTCCCTGATGACTACACCTGCAAAAGGTGCATCCAGCTGCAGCTCCTGACAAACTGAGTTAGAGAGACAGACAAACAGACATACTTTATTGATCCCGAGGGAAATTGGGTTTCGTTACAGTCACATCAACCAAAAATAGTGTAGAAATGTAGCAATATAAAACCATAAATAATTAAATAATAATAAGTTAATCATACCAAGTGGAAATAAGTCCAGGACCAGCCTATTGGCTCAGGGTGTCTGACACTCCGAGGGAGGAGTTGTAAAGTTTGATGGCCACAGGCAGGAATGACTTCCTATGACACTCAGTGTTACATCTCGGTGGAATGAGTCTCTGGCTGAATGTACTCCTGTGCCTAACCAGTACATTATGGAGCGGATGGGAGACATTGTCCAAATGGCATGCAACTTGGACAGCATCCTCTTTTCAGACACCACCGTCAGAGAGTCCAGTTCCACCCCCACAACATCACTGGCCTTACTGGCCTTACTGGAGCTGTAGCTGGATGAACTTCGGATCATTCGGGAGGCAGAGGCAGAAATAGACAGGAGTTTCAGGGAGATAGTCACCCCTAGGAGTCAGGAGACAGGTAGCTGGGTGACTGTCAGGAGAGGGAAGGGGAATAGACAGGTAGAGCAGAGCACCCCTGTGGCCATTCCCATCAACAATAAGTATACCGTTTTGGATACCATTGGTGGGGACGACCTACCAGGGACAAGTTGCAGTGGTTGCGTCTCTGGCACCGAGACTGGACCCTCAGCTCAGAAGGGAAGGAGGGAAAAGAGGAGAGCAGTAGTGATAGGGGATTCGATAGTTAGAGGGACAGATAGGAGGTTCTGAGGAAGAGATCGAGCATCCTGGATGGTCTGTTGCCTCCCTGGTGCCAGGGTCCGTGATATTTCTGATCGAGTTCTCAGTATTCTCAAGAGGGAGGGTGAGCAGCCGGATGTAGTGGTCCATGTAGGGACCAATGATGTGGGTAGGAAGAGTGAGGAGGTCCTGAAAGGTGAGTTAAGGGAGCTAGGTGCCAAGTTAAAGGACAGGACCTCCAGGATAGCAACCTCAGGATTGCTACCCGTGCCACGTGCAGGTGGGTTTAGAAATAGTAAGATAGTGCAGATCAACACGTGGCTGAAGACAAGGTGCAGGAGGGAGGGCTTCAGATTTATAGATAATTGGGCAGTTTTCCAGGGAAGATGGCACCTGTTCCGGCAGGACGGTTTACATCTGAACTGGAGGGGGACAAATATTCTTGCAGGTAGGTTTGCTAGAAAGGCTCCAGAGGATTTAAACTACAAATCAAGGGGGGAGGGGAACCAGAGTGTAGGAACAGATGGATGGGAGAAGGAAGAAAAAGAAGACAGTAAAGTTCTTTGTACTGTTAGAGATAAACAGAGAGGAAGAGGTGGAGAATTTCTTAAACACACCTATTTTGATGCTAGGAGCATTGTAAGAAAGGTGGACGAGCTTAGAGCATGGATTGATACCTAGAAATATGATGTTGTAGCTATTAGTGAAACATGGTTTCAGGAGGGGTGTGATTGGCAACTAAATATTCCTGGATTTTTTTGCTTCAGGTGTGATAGAATCGGAGGGGCAAGAGGGGGAGGTGTTGCATTGTTTGTCAGAGAAAATATTACAGTGGTGCTCTGGCAGGATAGATTAGAAGGCTCGTCTAGGGAGGCTATTTAGGTGGAATTGAGGAATGGGAAAGGTGTAGTAACACTTATAGGGGTGTATTATAGACCTAATAGGGAGCGAGAATTGGAGGAGCAAATTTGCAAGGAGATAGCAGATATTTGTAGTAAGCACAGGGTTGTGATTGTGGGGAGTTTTAATTTTCCACACATAGACTGGGAAGCCCATACTGTAAAAGGACTGGATTGTTTGGAGTTTGTAAAATGTGTGCAGGTTAGCTTTTTGCAGCAATACATAGAGGTACCGACTAGAGAAGGGGCAGTGTTAGATCTTCTTATAGGGAATGAGATAGGTCAGGTGACGGAGGTATGTGCTGGGGAGCACTTCGGGTCCAGTGATCACAATGCCATTAGTTTCAATATAATTATAGAGAAGGATAGGACTGGACCCAGGGTTGAGATTTTTGATTCGAAAAAGGCTAACTTTGAGGAGATGCGAAAGGATTTAGAAAGAATGGATTGGGACAATTTGTTTTATGGGAAGGATGTAATAGAGAAATGGAGGTCATTTAAAGGTAACATTTTGAGTGCACAGAATCTTTATGTTCCTGTTAGGTTGAAAGGAAAGGTTAAAAGTTTGATAGAGCCATGGTTTTCAAGGGATATTGGAAACTTGGTTAGGAAAAAGAGATATATCTACAATAAATATAGGCAGCATGGAGCAAATGTGGTGCTCGAGGAATATAAAGAATGTAAGAAGAATCTTAAATTAGAAAAGCTGAAAGAAGATATGAGGTTGCTTTGGCAAGTAAGGTGAAAATAAATCCGAAGGGTTTCTACAGTTATATTAATAGCAAAAGGATAGTGAGGTATAAAATTGGTCCCTTAGAGAATCAGAGTGGACAGCTATGTGTGGAGCCGAAAGAGATGGGAGAGATTTTGAACAATTTATTTTCTTCGGTATTCACTAAGGAAAAGGATATTGAATTGTGTAAGGTAAGGGAAACAAGTGGGGAAGTTATGGAAACTATAGCATTTAAAGAGGCGGAAGTACAGGCGCTTTTAAGGAATATAAAAGTGGATATATCTCCAGGTTCTGACAGGATATTCCCTAGGACCTTGAGGGAAGTTAGTGTAGAAACAGCAGGGGCTCTGAGAGAAATATTTCAAATGCCATTAGAAACGGGCACAACCTGCAAAGGTATATATATATATATATATATACTATTGATAACCCATGGGTGAAATTAACTCTTAAAATATGGAAAGCTACTAATAAAGAATATAATCTAGAGGGAGATATTGTAATTCTTAAATGGTGTGCATGTGACTAAGTCACACGTCACTATGCCTACAGCGTCTCACCTGAGGGCACTGACTCAAAGCGTCATTTAATTCTTCTGTCTGTTCCAGATGAATTTCACACCCTGAGAATACAACACTATTTACACTCCGTGTGATGCAGCTTCATTACTGTCTCACTGGGAACTTAGGATAAGTCTAAACTGTCCATTCTGCCTGAATAGATGTTTACAAAAGCAAAATAGGCTTTTGGGCCTAGCTGGTATATACCATGGTAGGACTCCATTTTCATCTCAGCCATAATGAAAACATCTATTCATTTCAGACCTACACTCTCTCAGCTCCCTCTTACATTTAAATTGTCTTTTGAAAGGCCGGAGCTTCAGCAAAATTAATGCATAAAGTTATGAAAAGATGGAACAGAATGTGCTGACAAACATTTTTTAGTATGAGCATTAATAGCCTATTATAGATCTAAGGCAGATGTGGGGTAGACAGGAGGACCTTTGTCACGCAAAGAGTAGTAGATATCTGTGACAGACTTCCTGGAGGATGGGAGGAGTGTGGGACATCTGTGTGATAGGGGCCTTGGAAACACAGGGTGATAGGGCCATCATTAAACGCACACAAAAAGGCCATAAGAATTAGGCTATTCGGTACATTGAGTCCGCTTGCTATTCCATCATCACCATATATTATCTCTCCTGCTTTCTCCCCGTAACTTTATTCACTGTGACTAATCAAGAGTCACTTTAAATACACCCAAAGACTTGGCCTCCATGGCTTCCTGTGGCAATGAATTCCACAGATTCACTACCGTCTGGCTAAAGGAATTCCTCCTCATCTCTGCTCTAAATAGACATCTATCTATTCTGAGTCTGTGTCCTCTGATCCTAGACTCCCCCACTAGAAGGAACATTCCCTCTATATCCACTCTATCAAGGCCTTTCAATATTCAATCAGTTTCCCCTCTCATTCTTCTAAACTCCAGCAAGTGCAGGTCCCGAGCCAGCAGGATGTCATCATACATGAACCCTTTCTTTGCCAGAATCATTCTCATGAATTTCCTCTGGACACTCTCCAATGCCAGCACATCTTTTTACAGATAAGGGACCCAAATGCTCATAATACTCCAAGTATAGTCTGACCAGTGCTTTATAAAGCCCCAACATTGCATCCTTACTTTTACAGTCCTCTTGAGATGAATGCTAACATTGCATTTGTCTTCCTCACCACCGAATCAACCTGCAAGTTAATCTTTGGGGAATCCAGCACAAGGACTTCCAAGTCCTTTTGTACCTCTGATTTTTGAATTATCTCCCCATTTACAAAATAGTTTATGCCTTTATTCCTTCTACCAAAGTGTATGACCACACACTCCCTGACTATGTTCCATTTGCCACTCAATACACGTAAGTCCTCCTGCAGACTCTCTGCTTCCCCAGTACTCCCTGCCCCTCCACCTATCTTTGTATCATCTGCAAACTTGGCCACTGTGGTAAACTATGTGTATACCTGTCTGGACACCCCCCCCCCCCAACTGACTGCTCCTGTGGCTCCTCCCACAGACCCCTGTATAAAGGCGATTGGAGGCACTGCTCCTCCCTCAGTCTCCGAGATGCTGTGCTCCGTTTTGCTGCTAATAAAAGCCTACCGTTCGCCTCCCGTCTCCGAGAGTTATTGATGGTGCATCAGCCACAAACCGTCAACTCCATCATGTAAATCACTGACGTATAATGTGAAAAGAAGTGCTCCCAACTCTGAGCCCTGTGGAACACCATTAGTCACCAGCAGCCAGTCAGAAAAGGCCCCCTTTACCCTCATTCTCTGCTTCCTGCCAGTCAGCCGATCTTCTATTCACGATAGAACCTTTGTGCTTTTATCTTGTTAAGCAACCTGATATGTGGCATTTTATCGAAGGCCTTCAGAAGCTCCAGGTGAGCATCATCCTCTGACACTTCTTGATCTGTCCTGCTTGTTATTCCCTCAAAGAATTCCAACAGATTAGTCAGGCAAGATTTCCTCTCATGGAGCACTCCTGCAAGAAAGCAGAATTCATCAACAAGGACCCCCACCATACAGCCTATGCTTTCTTCTCACTGCTGCCATTAGGGAAAAGGTACAAAATTTTAGGTCCCACACCATCAGGTTCAGGAACACTCATTGCCCCTCAACCATAAGACTTCAGTACCAGTGTTGATATCTTCATTCTCCACAATTCTGAACTGATTCCACAACCTATGGACTTATTTTAAAGGATTCTACAACTCATGTTCTCAATATTATTTTAAAAAATTAATTATTTATTACTGGTATTTGTGTTTGCACAGATAGTCTTTTTGCACAGTGGTTTCTTGTCAGTCCTGTATGTAGTTTTTCATTGATTCCTTTGTATCTCTACATTCTACTATGAATGCCTTCAAGAAAATGAATCTTGGGGTTACAGATGAGTACTTTGATAATAAATTTACTTCAAAACTTTGAAGCTTGTCTGTGACATACTTTCTATAAAGTTTCTGGGGTGTGAAACAAAATTGAAAAGTTGGGAGAGGTCTGAAACATGCTGCCTGAAATGGAATATTAGTGGCATTTTTCATCATTGATTTTCACCATATGACCACACGACCACAAGACATGGGAGTAGAATTAGGCTACTTGGCCCATCAAGTCTGCTCCACCATTCAATCATGGTTGATCCTTTTTCCCCCTCCTCAACGCCATTCCACAACCTTCTCCTCATAATCTTTGATGCGATGTCCAATCAAGAACCTATTAATCTCTGCCTTAAGATGACCTGGCCTCCACAGCTGCCAGTCATAACAAATTCCACAAATTCACCAACCACTGGCTGAAGAAATTTCTCTGCATCTCTGTTCTAAATAGATGTCCCTCTATCTTGAGGCTGTGCCTTATCCTAAATTTCCCCACCATGGGAAATGTCCTTTCCATATCTGCTCTGTCTAGGCCTTTTAACATACAAAAGGTTTCAATGAGATCCCCCCTCATCCTTCTGAATTCCAGTGAGTACACACCCAGAGCTAACGAACTATCTTCATATGATAACCTCTTCATTCTTGGAATCATCTTTGTGAATGGCCTCTGGACCCTTTCCAATGCCAACACATCTTTCCTTAAATGCGAAGCCCAAAACTAATCACAACACTCAAGGTGCAGCCTCACCAGTGCCTAATAAAGCCTCAGCATCACATCCTTGCTCTTGTATTCTAATCCACTTGAAATGAATGCTAACATTGCATTTGCCTTCCTCACCACCGACTCAACCTGCAAGATTTTCTGCACAAGGACTTCAAATTCCCTTTGCATTTCAGATTTTTGGATTTTCTCCCCATTTAGAAAATAGTCTGCATATTTATTTCTAATACCAAAGTGCATGACCATGCATTAACCAACATTATATTTCATTTGTCACTTTCTTGCTCATTCTTCTAATCTGTCTAAGTCCTTCTGCAGCCTACTGTTTCCTCAACACTACCTGTTCTTCCACCAATCTTTGTATCATCTGAAAACTTGGGAACAAAACCATCTATTCCATCATCTAAATCATTGAAACTCAGCATAAAAAGAAGTCCCAACATCGACACCTGCAGAATACCACTGGTTACTGACAGCCAATTAGAAAGAGATTCTTTCATTCCCACTCGCTGCCTACCAATCAGCCAATGTTTCCTTAAGGAAACCATGCTGACTTTGTCCTATCTCATCCTACATCACCAAGTAATCCTTAACCTCATCCTTAACAATTGACTCCAACATCTTCCCAACCACTGAGGTCAGGCTAACTGGTCTACAATTTGCTTTCTGCTGCCTTCCTCCTTTCTTAAAGAGTGAAACATAGAAACATAGAAAACCTACAGCACGATACTGGCCCTTCAGCCCACAAGGTTGTGCCCAACATGCCCCTATCCTAGGAATTATTAGGCTTACCTATAGCCCTACTGGAGTGACATTTCCAATTTTTCAGTCCTTGGGCACCATGCCAGAGTTCAATGATTTTTGAAAGATCATTACTAATACCTCCACTATCTCTATTGCTACCTCTTTCAGAATCCTAAGGTGCAGTTCATCTGGTCTGGGTGACCCTTAGGTCTTTCAGCTTTTTCAGCATCTTTTCTCTTGTAATAATAACTGCACTCTCTTCCCTTCCTTCACACACTACAACATCTGGTGCATCGCTAATGTCTTCCATGGTGAAACATGATGCAAAATACTTATTTAGTTCATCTGCAATCTCCTTGTGCCTCATTATTATTTCCCCGCCCTCATTTTCTAGTGGTTCTATATCCACTCTCACCTCTCTTTTATTTTTTTGTCTACGTGAGAAAGCTTTAACTATCCACTTTGATATTGTTTTCTATCTTTTTCTATTCATTTTTCACCTTTTCCCTTTAATAATTCTTTTAGTTGCTCTCCGTGGGATTTTAAAGCTTCCCAACCATCTATCTTCCCACTCAGTTTTGCTTTGTTCTATGCCCTCTCTTTTGCTTTTACCTTAGCTTTGACTTCCTTTGTCAGCCACGGTTGTACTATTTTGTCATTTGAGTATTTCTTTGTTTTTGGAATACATCTATCCTGCACCTTGCTCATTTTTGTGATGAAACACTTTGAGGTTGGTCACGACTACACTAAATTCCTTCCTTCCTGGACCCATTGCAATTTGCCTATCGCCACAATAGGT
The DNA here is from genome assembly GCF_030144855.1 of Hypanus sabinus. Taxonomy (NCBI): domain Eukaryota; kingdom Metazoa; phylum Chordata; class Chondrichthyes; order Myliobatiformes; family Dasyatidae; genus Hypanus; species Hypanus sabinus. The sequence goes on along the minus strand of NW_026779048.1, from coordinate 280,898 downwards.
CAACAGCAGACGCAATCTCAATGGCTCTCTACACGGCTTTAGACTATCCGGACAACACAAACACTTATGTCAGGATGCTGTTCATTGACTATAGCTCAGCATTTTATACCATTATTCCCACAATTCTGATTGAGAAGTTGCAGAACCTGGGCCTCTGTACCTCCCCCTGCATTTGAATCCTTGATTTCCTAACCGGAAGACCACAATCTGTGCAGATTGGTGATAGCATCTCCTCCTTGCTGACAATCAACACTGGTGCACCTCAGGGGTGTGTGCTTAGCCCACTGTTCTACTCTCTGTATACACATGATGGTGTGGCTAGGCATAGCTCAAATACCGTCGATAAATTTGCTGATGATACAACCATTGTTGGTAGAATCTCGGGTGGCGACGAGAGGGCGTACAGGAGTGAGATATGCCAACTGGTGGAGTGGTGCCGTAGCAACAACCTGGCACTCAAAGTCAGTAAGATGAAAGAGCCGATTGTGGACTTCAGGAAGAGTAAGACATACCAATCCTTGTAGAGGGATCATAAGAGGAGAGAGTGAGTAGTTTCAAGTTCCTGGGTATCAAGATCTCTGAGGATCTAACATGGTCCCAACAAATCAATGTAGTTATAAAGAAGGCAAGACAGCGACTATACTTCATTAGGAGTTTGAAGAGATTTGGCATGTCAACAAACACACTCAAAAACTTCCATAATTGTACAGGGTAGAGATTTCTGACAGGCTGCATCACTGGCTGGTATTGGGGGGGTAGTGAAGTGGGTGCTACTGCACAGGGTTGTACATCTAGTCAGCTCCATCTTGGGTACTGTCTACAAAGTACCCAGGACATCTTAAGGGAGCAGTGTCTCAGAGGAGCAATGTCCATTATAGGACCTCCAGCACCCAGGCCATCCCCTTTTCTCACTGTTACCATCAGGTAGGAGATACAGAAGCCTGAAGGCACACACTCAGCGATTCAGGAACAGCTTCTTCTTCCCCTCTTCCATCTGATTCCTAAATGGACATCGAACCCTTGGACACTACCTCACTTTTTTAATATACTGTATTCTGTTTTTTCACATGTTTTTAAAATGTGTTCAATATACGTATATTGTAATTGATTTACTTGTTTATTTAATATTATTTTTTTCTCTTATAGATTATGTATTGCATTGAACTGTTGCTGCTAATTTAACAAATTTCACATCAATGTCATGCCAGTGATAATAAACCTGATTCTGATTTTCCCAGAAATTCAAGCCATTGTTGCTCTGATGCCATCCCTAACAACAGCTCCTTCCGAATTATTTTAGCCGACTCCTGTCTCATACCACTGCAATTTCCTTTACTCCTCGGAAAAACTGCTACATCAGACTTTACTTTCTCCCAATCAAATTTCAAGTTGAACACAATCACACGGGGTAACCGGAGAAATTTAAAAACGTTGTCAGACGGTCACGCGCCATTTCATTGTTTTCTTGAATGCAACCTAACAATTTCAGAACAGACGGCAACGAGACTGAAGCTAGAAGAGTTAGAAATGTTCTCACCAAATACCTTGACCCATAACTTACTGAATAAATAAGTATACTCACTTTGCTCTGTTTTCTGTCCTTGCTCGTATGAAGATGGTTTACCTATTTATGCAAGTACTTCTCTGACAACATAGAACATAGAATAGTACAGCACATTACAGGCCCTTCAGCCCACAATGTTGTGCCGACCCTCAAACTCTGCCTCCCATATAACCCCCCACCTTAAATTCCTCCATATACCTGTCTAACAGTCTCTTAAATTTCACTAGTGTGTCTGCCTCCACCACTGACTCAGGCAGTGCATTCCACACACCAACCACTCTCTGAGTGAAAAACCTTCCTCTAATATCCCCCTTGAACTTCCCTCCCCTTACCTTAAAGCCATGTCCTCTTGTACTGAGCAGTGGTGCCCTGGGGAAGAGGCGCTGGCTGTCCACTCTGTCTATTCCTCTTAATATCTTGTACACCTCTATCATGTCTCCTCTCATCCTCCTTCTCTCCAAAGAGTAAAGCCCTAACTCCCTTAATCTCTGATCATAATTCATACTCTCTAAACCAGACAGCATCCTGTTAAATCTCCTCTGTACCCTTTCCAATGCTTCCACATCCTTCCTATAGTGAGGCGACTAGAACTGGGCACAGTACTCCAAGTGTGGCCTAACCAGAGTTTTATAAAGCTGCATCATTACCCTGCGACTCTTAAACTCTACCCCTCGACTTATGAAAGCTAACACTCCATAAGCTTACTTAACTACTGTCTACCTGTGAGGCAACTTTCAGGGATCTGTGGACATGTACCCCCAGATCCCTCTGCTCCTCCACGCTCCCAAGTATCCTGCCATTTACTCTGTACTCTGCCTTGGAGTTTGTCCTTCCAAAGTGTACCACCTCACACTTCTCCGGGTTGAACTCCATCTGCCACTTCTCAGCCCACTTCTGCATCATATCAATGTCTCTCTGCAATCTTCGACAATCCTCTACACTATCTACAACACCACCAACCTTTGTGTCGTCTGCAAACTTGCCAACCCACCCTTCTACCCCCACATCCAGGTCGTTAATAAAAATCACGAAAAGTAGAGGACCCAGAACCAAACCTTGTGGGACACCACTAGTCACAACCCTCCAATCTGAATGTACTCCCTCCACCACGACCCTCTGCCTTCTGCAGGCAAGCCAATTCTGAATCCACCTGGCCAAACCTCCCTGGCTTTCCCTGGAAAGCCTTCTGACTTTCTGAACCTTGTCAAGTGCCTCACTAAAATCCATGTAGATCACATGCACTGTTCTACCCTCATCTATATGCCTGGTCTCCTCCTCAAAGAACTCTATCAGGCTTGTTAGACATGATCTGCCTTTCACAAAGCCATGCTGACTGTCCCTGATCAGACCATGATTCTCTAAATGCCCATAGATCCTATCTCTAAGAATCTTTTCCAACAGCTTTCCCACCACAGACATAAGGCTCACTGGTCTATAATTACCTGGACTATCCCTACTACCTTTTCTGAACAAGGGGACAACGTTCGCCTCCCTCCAATCCTCCGGTACCATTCCTGTGGACAACGAGGACATAAAGATCCTAGCCAGAGGTTCAGCAATCTCTTCCCTCACCTCGTGGAGCAGCCTGGGGAATAATCCATCAGGCCCCGGGGACTTATCCATCCTAATGTATTTTAACAACTCCAACACCTCCTCTCCCTTAATATCCACATACTCCAGAACATCAACCTCACTCATATTGTCCTCACCATCATCAAATTCCCTCTCTGTGGTGAATACCGAAGAGAAGTATTCATTGAGGACCTCACTCACTTCCACAGCCTCCAGGCACATCTTCCCACTTTTATCTCTAATCAGTCCTACCTTCACTCCTGTCATCCTTTTGTTCTTCACATAATTGAAGAATGTCTTGGGGTTTTCCTTTACCCTACTCACTAAGACCTTCTCATGCCCCCTTCTTGCTCTTCTCAGCCCCTTCTTAAGCTCCTTTCTTGCTACCCTATATTCCTCAATAGACCCATCTGATCCTTGCTTCCTAAACCTCATGTATGCTACCTTCTTCCACCTGACTAGATTTTCCACCTCACTTGTCACCCATGGTTCCTCCACCCTACCATTCTTTATCTTCCTCACCGGGACAAATTTAACTCTAACATCCTGCAAGAGATCCTTAAATATCGACCACATGTCCATAGTACATTTCCCTGCAAAACATCACCCCAATTCACACCCGCAAGTTTTAGCCTTCTAGCCTCATAATTTGCCCTTCCCCAATTAAAAATGTTCCTGTCCTCTCTGATTCTATCCTTTTCCATGATAATGCTAAACTCAGGGAGCAGTGATCACTGTCCCCCAGATGCTCACCCACTGACAGATCTGTGACCTGACCTGGTTCGTTACCTAATACTAGATCTAGTATGGCATTCCCCCTAGTCGGCCTGTCAACATACTGTGACAGGAATCCGTCCTGGACACACTTAACAAACTCTGCCCCATCTAAACCCTTGGAACTAATCAAGTGCCAATCAATATTAGGGAAGTTAAAGTCACCCATGATAACAACCCTGTTATTTTTGCACCTTTCCAATATCTGCCTCCCAATCTGCTCCTCGGTATCTCTGCTGCTACCAGGGGGCCTATAGAATACCCCCAGTAGAGTAACTGCTCCCTTCCTGTTCCTGACTTCCACCCATACTGACTCAAAAGAGGATCCTGCTACATTACCCACCCTTTCTGCAGCTGTAATAGTATCCCTGACCAGTAATGCCACCCCTCCTCCCCTTTCCCCCCCTCTTTCCCTTCTAAAACACTGAAATCCAGGAATATTGAGAATCCATTCCTGCCCTGATGCCAGCCAAGTCTCTGTAATGGCCACTACATCATAATTCCATGTATGTATCCAAGCTCTCAGTTCATCACCTTTGTTCCTGATGCTTCTTGCATTGAAGTACACACACTTTAGCCCTTCTACCTTACTACCTTTACACCCTTTATTCTGCTGCTCTTTCGTCAAAGCCTCTCTATATGTTAGATCTGGCTTTACTCCATGTACTTCTTTCACTGCTCTATCGCTCCAGGTCCCATCCACCTTGCAAGTTAGTTTAAACCCTCCCGAACCATGCTAGCAAACCTCCCTGCAAGGATATTGCTCCCCCTCGAGTTCAGGTGCAACCCATCCAATCTGTACAGGTCCCACCTTCCCCAGAAGAGATCCCAATGATCCAAAAATCTAAAACCCTGCCCCCTGCACCAACCCCTCAGCCACGCATTCAACTACCATCTCCTCCAATTCTTACCATCACTATCACATAGTACTGGCGTAGTAATGCTTTGTGTTTAATTGAGAATGAAGTAAGTTACCTACACTGTACTTGATTCACTTCTAAAATAAAACAAAAACTTAACTTGAGTGTGGAGGGTATTTTTTAAAGGAATAAGTTCCTTGCACAAGGTGTTCAGGATCTGATCTCTCTTGTAGACAGGTTAAGGGTATTTCCCTTTCAGGGAATGATTTGCTTTCAACAACAGCAATCTATATTTTTATGTAAAAAGAACATACTGTAGAACAGTACAGGCCAGAAACAGGCCAGTTGACCCACAATGTTATGCCAAACCAGCTAGAATGTTAATGGAAACACCTGAACACTAATCCCACCTACCGACATCGTGTCCATATCTCTCCATCTTTCTTACATCCATGTGCCAATCTAAATATCTGTTAAAAGCCTCCACCACCATGCCAGTCAGTGCATTCCAGGCATTTACCTCTGAATAAAAAAAAGACTTATCCCTATCTTCTCTCACCTTCAATGCATGCTCTCTGCTGTTAGATATTTCAGCCCTGGGAAACAGGTACTCCCTGTCTTCTCTATCTGTGCCTCTCATAAATTTGTAAACCTCTATCGGATCTCCCCTCAGCCTCTGCCACTCCAGAGAAAACAGCCCAAGTTTATTCACCTCTCATGCTCTGTATACCAGGCAGAATCCGGGAAACCGCTTTTGCACCCTCTGAAAGCCTGAACATCCATCCCATAGTGAGGTGACCAGAACTGTATGCAATATTCCTGAAGTGGCCTCACAAGAGTTTTATCAATTTGAACATAACCATAAGACCATAAAACATAGGAGCTGAATTAGGCCATTTGGCCCATCAAGTCAGTTCCGACATTTAATAATGGCTGATCTTTTTTCCCTAATCTCTGCCTTAAAAACACTCAATGACCTGGCATCCACAACTGCCCATGGTAATAAATTCCACAAATTTACCACACCTTGGCTCAGGATATTTCTCTGCATCTGTTTTAAATGGACAGCCCTCTATCCTGAGGCTGTGCCCTCTTGTTCTAGACTCCCCCACCATGGGAGTCAAGCCTTCCACATCTACTCTTCTAGGCCTTTCAACATTCGAAAGCTTTCAATGAGATCCCTCCTCATCCTAAATTCTAGCAAGTTCAGACGGTGAGCTATCAAACGATCATCGTATAATAACCCTGTCAATCCTGGAATCATCCTTGTGAACCTCCTCTGAATCCTCTCCAATGCCAGAAAATTATTTCTCAGATAAAGAGCCCAAAACTGTTTGCAATACTCAAGGTGAGGCCACACCAGCATCACATCCCTTCTCTTGTATTCTAGACCTCTGGAAATGAATGTTAACATTGCATTTGCCTTCCTCGCCACCAGCTCTACCTGCAAGTTAACCTTGAGGGTTATTGCTTCCTCTTTCAGAACCCAAGAGTGCAGTTCACCTGGTCCAGGTGACTTATGTACCATTAGATCTTTCAGCTTTTTGAGCTCCTTCTCTCTTGTAATAGTAACTGCACTCACTTCTCTTCCCTCACAGCCTTCAACATCTGGGACACTGCTATTGTCTTCCACATGAACTCTGATGCAAAATACTTACTTATTTCATCTATCATCTCCTTGACCCCGTTGTTATTTTCCCCACTTCATTTTCTAGCAGTCTGATATCCACTTTCATCTCTCTATTAGTTTTTACATACTTGAAAAAGTTTTTATTGTCCTCTTTGATATTGTTTGCTAACTTGCTTTCATATTTCATCTTCTCCCTCCGATTGATTCTTTTAGTTACTCTCTGTAGGCTTTTAAAAGCTTTCCAATACTCTGTATTACCACTAATTTTAGCTTTGTTGCATGCCCTCTCTTTTGTTTTTACATTAGCTTTGACTGCCCTTGTCAGCCTGTTGTACTATTTTGCTATTTGACTATTTCTTTGCTTCTGGAATACATCTGTCCCACACCTTCCTCACTTTTCCTAGAAACTCACGCCATTGCTGCTCTGCTGTCATTCCTGCCAGCATCTCATTCCATTTTATTTTGGCCAACTCCTCTCTCATACCACTGCAATTTCCTTTACTCCACTGAAATACTGCAATGTCAGACTTTACTTTCTCCCTATCATATTTCAAATTCATAGGTCTGTGGTGCAGAAGGGAAAGAGAGATAAGAGAGGAGAGGTAGTGATAGGGGACTCAATTGTCAGGGGAACAGACTGGAGATATTGTGGACATGAACGGAAAACCAGAATGGTATGTTGCCTCCTAGGTGCCAGGGTCAGGGTCCTAGGTGCCAGGGTCTTGGACTGCATCCACAGCATTTTGGAGTGAGAGGGAGAGCAGCCAGAGGTTTTGGCACATATTGGTACCAATGACATAGGAAGGAAAAGCAAAGAGGCCCTGAAGGAGAACGTAGAAAGCGAGGTAGAAAACTGAGAAGCAGGATCCTCCGGGTGGTAATTTCTGGATTGCTGCCTGTGCCATGCAACAGTGAGGGTAGAAACAGGGTAATTTGACAGGTAAATGCAGGGGGCAGGGCTTTAGGTTCTTGGATCATTGGGATATCTTTTGGGGGGGATGTGACCTATTCAAAAGTGATGTGTTGCACCTGAACGCATTCTCGTGGACAGGTTTCAATGAGGTCATCCCTGATTCTTCTGAATTACAGTGAATACAGGCCCAGAGCCATCAAACTCTCTTCATATGACAAGCCATTCAAACTTGGAATCATTTTCATGAACCTCTTTGGAACACTCTCCAGATTCAGCACATCCTTTCTAAGATAAGGGGCCCAAAACTGCTCTCAACACTCCACGTGAGGCTTCGACACTGCTTTATAAATCTTAAAATTACATCCTCACTTTTATATTCTAGTCCTCTTGAAGTGAATGTTAACATTGCATTTGCCTTCCTCACCACAAACTCAACCTGTAAACTAATCTACAGGGAATCATGCAGAACAACTCCTGAGTCCCTTTGTGGCTCAGCTTTGTTGGTATTTTCTCTCCATTTAGAAAACAGTCAAGCCTTTCATTTCTTCTATCGAAGTGCATGACCGTACACATCCTGCCACGTCTTTGTCCATTCTCATAATCTGTCTAAGCACTTCTGTAGCCTCTCTGATTCCTCAAAACTACTTGCCCCTCTATCTATCTTCGTAACGCCCACAAACTTTGGAACAAAGCCATCAATTTAATTATTCAAATCATTAACATATAATGTAAAAAGAATCGGTCCCAACTTAGACACCTGTGGAACACTACTAGTCACCGACAGCCAATCAGAAGAGGTTGCTCTTATTCCCACTCTTTGCCTCCTATCAATCAGCTACTATGTTATCCATGGTAGAATCTTTCCTGCAATACCATGGGCTTATAACTTGTTAAGCAGCCTCATGTGTGGCACCTTGTCAAAGGCCTTCTGAAAATCCAAATTGTCTGATTCTCCTTTCTCCATCCTGCTTTTTATTTCTTTAAAGAACTCCAACAGATTTGCAAGGCAAGATTTTCTCTTGAGGAAGCCAGGTTGACGAAGGCCTATTTCATCATGTGACTCCAAGTACTCTGAAACCTCATCCTTAACAATCAATTCCAATATCTTTCCAACCAGAGGTCAGACTGACTGGCCTGTAATTTCCTATCTTCTGCCTCTCTCCCTTCTTTTACACTTTATGTATCTGAAGAAACTTTTGGGATCCTCTTTAATATTATTAGCTAGCTTACTTTCGTATTCCACCTTTACCTTATTAATGACTTTTTAGTTGGCTTCTATTGGTATTTAAAAGCTTCCCTATGCTCTAAATTCCAAGTAAATTTTACTCCATTACATGCCCTCTCTTTGGCTTTTGTATTGGCTCTGACTTCCCTTGTTAGCCATAGTTGTGTCATCTTTCCTTATGAACACTTCTTCCTCTTTGAGATGGATATGTCCTGTGCCTTCCAAATTGCTTCCATAAATTCCAGCTATTTCTGCTCTGCCATTATCACTGTCAGTGTTCTTTTCCAATCAATTCTGGCCAATGCCTCTCTGATGCCTCTGTAATTCCCGTTACTCCACAGTAAAATTGATACATTTGACTTTAGCTTCTCCTTTTCAACTTTTAGGGTGACTTTGATCATATAGTAATCACTTTCCCCTAAGGATTCTTTTACATTAAGCTCGCTAATAAATTCTGGTTCATTGCATAGTGGGCTCAACCACAGGCTGCTTTAAAAAGCCATCTCGTAATAATTCCCCTCTTGGAATCCAGCACCAACTTGATTTTCCAAATATTGAAGTCCCCCATGACTATTATAACTCTGTCCTTTTGGCATGCATTTTCTATCTCCTGTTATAGCTTGTAGACTACACTTTGTACATCCTTACTACTGTTTAGGGGTCTGTATACAGCTCCCATCAGGGTCTTTTTACACTTGCAGTTACTTCTAATGATTTAATTTCATTTTTTCCCAACAGAACCAAGCCACCCCCGCTGCCTTCCTGCCTGTCCTTTCAAAACAATGTGACTCCTTTGACATTAAACCCCTGGCTATAATCTTTTTTCAGCCATGATTCAATGGTGCCTACAACATCATACTTGCCAATCTGTAACTGTGCTACAAGTTCATTGACCTTATTTTGTCTGCTGAGCATTTTCAGATATACTACCTTTAGGCCTGTATTCACTCTTCTCAATTTTGTCTGCCTTTTACGTTGCAACTTTCCTGTTCACTGTAGTTTTTCCCTTTCATCAGCCTCTCCTCGCTAGGAGTCCCACTACACATTGCCTCTGTTTGTCAACCAACTACCTCATCCTCAGTACTAACACTCCACTTCCCATCCTCCTGCCAAATTAGCTTAAATCCACCTGAACAACTCTAACTAAACAGCCCTCAAGGATACTGGACACCTTCGGGTTCAGGGGCCACCCACTGCTTCTGTAGGTCATACCTACACCAGAAGAGATGTTAATGATCCATAATTCTGAACCCCAGCACCAGTTCCTCAGCCGAGCATTCACCTGCCAAATCATTCTATTCTTACCCTCATTGTCAAATTGGTGGTCCTGTTTTTCAGCTTTCTGCCTAGCTCCCTAAAATCTTCTTTCAGGATATCCTCACCTTGTCTACCCATATCATTTGTGCCAATATGTACCAAGACTTCTGGATGCAACATACCATCTGGTGTCGCTATCACGTACACAGACTCTCATCTCTGTTCTTCTGTCTAAGGAATCTCCCATCAACACTGCAGTCCTCTTCACCTCTCTGCTCTTCTGAGCACAGCACCAGACTCAATGCCAAGACCTGGTCACTGTGGCTCCCCTCTGGCAGAGTGTCCCCCTTAATAGTATCTGAAGTCATATACTCATTATTGAGGAGAATGGTCACAGCTGTACTCTGCACTGGCTGTGCATTTTCATTCCTTCTCATGGCAGTCACCCAGATAACTGTGGCTAGGAGTTACTACCTTCCTTCAGCTCCTGTCTATCATCTCCTCATTCTCCCATATGAGTCATACGTCACCGAGCTGAGGCTCCAGTTCCTTAATACATTCTCTCAGGAGCTGCAACTTTGTGCACCTGGTGCAGCTGATGGAGTCGTAAGACAACCGCTCTCTGTGATCACATAATAAAGAGTTAACTGACACTGCAAGGGATCGCTCGGTGTGGAAAGCCGTGATCGCTCAAGCGTGTAATGTGCTAGGCACATGAAGAAGAAGAAGAACTGTATACTGTGCTCGGTGTCTTTATTTCTGTTTCCTAACAGAATAAAGACTGTCACAATGATTGGTGACAAAATTCAGCATTTTGTATACAAGTCAGTATTTGGTAGATGCACCTTTAGCAGCAATTACAGCTTTGTGCCTGTGTGGGTAGGTCTCCATCAGCTTTGCACATCTGGACACTTCAATTTTCCCCATTTTTTAGAAAACTGCTCAAGCTCTGGCAGATTGGATGGGGATCGTGAGTGAATAACCCTTTTCAAGTCCAGCAATAAATTCTCAATTGGATTGAGGTCTGGATTCTGACTTGCTTATTCCAGGACATTAACTTTGTTGTTTATAAGCCACTTCTGTGTAACTTTGGCTTTATGCTTGGGGTCATTGTTTTGCTGGAAAACAAATCTTCTAAGTCACAGTTCTCTTGCAGATTTCATCAGCTTTTCCTCCAGGATTTCCCTGTATCTTGCTGCATTCATTTTACCCTCTGCCTTCACAAGCCTTCCAGGGCCTGCTACAGTGAAGCATCCCCACAGCATGATGCAGCCACCACCATACTTCATGGTAGGGGTGGTGTGTTTTTGATGATGAGCTGTGTTTGTCTTACGCCAAACATAGAGTTCAGTGTGATGGCCTAAAAGCTCAATTGTGGTCTCATCAGACAACAGAACTTTCCTCCAGTTGACTTCAGAGTCTCTCACATGCCTTCTGGGTTTTTTCACAGTGGCTTTCTCTTTGCCACTTTCTCATAAAGCTGTGACTGGTGAAGAACCCGGGCAACAGTTGTTGTATGTGAGTCTCCCCCATCTCAGCCACTGAAGCTTGTAACTCCTCCAGAATTGTCACAGGTCTCTTGGTGGCCTCTCTCACTGGTCCCCTTCTTGTACGGTCACTCAGTTTTTGAGGATTGACTGCCCTTGGCAGATTAGCAGCTGTGCCATTTTCTTCCCATTCCTTGATGACTGATTTAGCTGTACTCCAAGGGATATTCAGTGACTTGGACAGTTTTTCTGTATCCATCTCCTGACTTGTGCTTATTAATAACCTTTTTGTGGAGTTGCTTGGAGTGTTCTTTTGTCTTCATGGAGTAGTTTTTACCAGGATACTGACATACCTACAGTTGGACCTTCCAGATACAGGTGTATTTTTACTACAATCAGTTGAAGAACCTTGACTGCGCACGGTAATCTCCATTTAACTAGTTATGTGACTTCTAAAACCAGTTGGCAGCACTTGTGATGGATTTGTGTGTCGATTTAAAGGGGCTGAAAGCTGATGTAATCAGTTATTTTGTGCTTTATATTTGTCATTAATTTAGATCATTTTGTGGAGATCTGTTTTCACTTTGACACAAACGAGACTTTTTCTGTTGATCAGTGTCAAAAAACAGTGCCTCTGCCTGTTCACACCGAAACCTGTTAAGCAAAAGCTTGCCCATTCTATCACTGACACATTCAAACAATGGCCATTCAGGCTGAGTCTTTTATTTGCAGCTGAGTTTGATCCTCTGATGCCAATACTTAACACGCCCATGCAGCCATAACAGACTGTCCTTACCCGAATCCAATCCTTTCAAACACTCTCTCTCAATTTCCATTGGGCTCTGACACTGAAACTTACACTCCCTGTGCCTGGGCCGCCGAAAAAGGATGTTGACATTAAAAATCATCCCATGGCTCTGCACAAAAACATAATTCTCTTTGTAAGCAAGAAGGACTTTGTGTAATGTGAACAAAGTCACCAGAGGAAGCTGCTGGTAGACATAAAGTAGTCTTTTACACAACAAAATGAGACCTCCTCTGGAGGAAGAGGCCTGTTCAACACAATGTCACAAGACATTTTGTATGTTAAAGATCGAAGGACAATTCTGTATTTACAAAGTAGATACCATGCTTCCTTTGAATTACATATAACTTTCACTCCTCTTTCTTTGCACCCACATGCCAGACACCCAAAATTAATGTTAATCAGCATTATCTGGTTTTTCAATTAACAGATGTTCACACCTCAAGGAACCTATTTTCCAGAGCTGTATTTTAAATTAAATCTACTGTCCACATTCAGGTATAAAGATTAGTTGCTGAAGTTAATATTTTGCTGTACACCCTAAATCAAGAATATTCCCTAACAGACTTCTATCTCAGATTGTTTTTGTGGGTTCAGAGATGACTGAAAGAGTACATAGGCAAACACATCCTCTTCCACAGATGGGACATGACATGTCCTTTGGGGTTGTCAGTTTGAGATGGTGGGTCTTTTCTGCCGCTTACACTGGGCCCCACTGCTCGTGATACATGGACTTGAGCTTCTCACAGTTATACTGAATTAACTCTTCCCGAACAGTCTTGGCCCTCCTGGACAATAATAAACTTGTCTCAGGAAAGGCCAAGTTTAAGGAGGACCTACTCCAATAGGGCAGCAGGAATGTCCCACTTCAGAACTGCTCCCAATTACACTATGTGCATCTACATATACTTTGACATCCCAAACAGCTAATCCAAGAGATTGTGGCAAAAATTTGACCAACAGTCTAAAAATACAGTTTTGTCATTTGTATGCCTGTTCCCCCCTTCCTTGCTGGTCGATTTCAGTTTAATCCCAGTCTCTGATAGCTAAAACTCTGCAGTGGCTATTAGTGATTACTTCCCGGTCAGGGGCACCAGCAAGGTGAAAGTGTTAGTCTCATAGGCTCTCTCATTAATGTACAGGAATGACTGTGTTTGTCTCTGTTGGAAAGATGGCAAGGAGCTCACCATTCTCACTAAGTGAATTTGGTGAATAAAGTTGATCCTTGATCCCAATAAAGCTAAAGCTAATCTGTCTTTAAACTGCAGTCCCTGACTTTTGGTCAGAATTTCAGTTCAAGAGTTTGTCAAACACACCATGAATATTTATGACTGAAACTCTAAAGCTCAAAAGGCTGGACCTGATAAGAAAATGAGATTTCACATTCAGCAGACTTGGCAATAAGTAGGGAAACAAGTGATGTTTTTTGTCAAATTTCTTGACTTTTTGACTACCAGAAACATTGGATGTGCGGAGAAACTGGAGCACCCAGAGGAAACCCATGCGATCCCTGGGAGAACGTATATATTCTTTCGTCATTGGCAGGAATTGAACCCTTCGCTGGCACTGTAAAGCGTTCTGTGAGCTGCTTTCCACTATGCCGCCCTCAGTGATGCTTTTTGAACTCAATGTCAAATACCACCATTTTGTATTGTAGGTTTTCACAAAGAAAATGGTAGAAACACTTTATGCTTTAGAGAAGCCGTAGCAGCTCATTTATTGAAAACCAAAAAACTGAACCCAAAGCACAGTAAAAAACACTTTATGTCAGACCAGCCTCTTAATGTGAAACTCCAGCGATTTAACATGACCTTCCACGCATGCTGACTGTTCCTAATCAGATCCTGTCTATCCCGATAATTATATATACCATCTCTAGGAATACTTTCCATTAATTTACCCACCACTGACGTCAAACTTACAGGCCAATAATCGCTAGGTTTACTTTTAGAACCCTTTTTAAACAATGGATCCACATGAGCTAATCCTCTGGCACCATCCCCATTTCTAATGACATCTGAAATATTTCTGTCAGAGCCCCTGCTATTTCTACACTAACTTCCCCCAAGGTCCTACGCAATATCCTGTCAGGATCTGGAGACTTTTATTTTCTTTAAAGGTGCCAGTACTTCCTCTTCTTTAATCATCATAGTTTCCATAACTACCCTTCTTGTTTCCCTTACCTTACACAATTCAATATCGTTCTCCTTTGTGAATACCAAAGAAAAGAAATTGTTCCAAATCTCTCCCATCTCTTTTGGCTCCACACATAGCTCTCCACTCTGATTCTCTAAGGGACCAATTTTATTCCTCACTATCCTTTTGCTATCAATATAGCTCTAGAAACCCTTTGGATTTATTTTCACTTTACTTGCAAAAGCAACCACATATCTTCTTTTAGCTTTTCTAATTTCTTTCTTAAGGTTCTTTTTACATTCCTTATATTCCTCGAGCACCTTATTTACTCCATGCTGCCTATATCTATGGTAGATCTCTCTCTTTTTCCGAACCAAGTTTCCAATATCCCTTTAAAACCATGGCTCTCGCAACCTTTTAACCTTTCCTTTCAACCTAACAGGAACATAAAGATTCTGCACCCTCAAAATTTTCACCTTAAAATGACCTCCATTTCTCTATTACATCTTTCCCACAAAACAAATTGTCCCAATCTGCTTTTTCTAAATCCTTTCGCATCTCCTCAAAGTTAGCCTTTCTCCAATCAAAAATCTCAACCCTGGGTCCAGACCTATCCTTCTCCATAACTATATTCAAACTAATGGCATTGTGATCACACCTCCCACATCCGAGACTGAGAACAACAAGCTGCCCTCACACTCATAATTCCCCCTTTCCTCAAGTAACAGGAAAAATTGAAAACTTCCGCACTTCACTGCCCGATGTCACATGTTAAGAAGTTAGGGTCTTACCTCCCAGGACTTTCAGGCCTCTGCTGCAAAACCCATCTCCTGATTCCAGGACAAAGTTGCTGACCCAAAGTCCAATAACTCATCCCAGAGGGATACTAGAAAACTGAAAGTAAATTCCTCTTTTAGCATGAAAACAGGCCTATTCTGCATACCAACAAAAAAAACTATCTTAACTAAGTTAATTTGAGAGATTGAGAAATTCACCTTAAATAATCTGATCATTTAAACATGTATAATTTAGATCCTTCCTCTACCTGTGGTTTAACTTTAAATGATCCGAATTGGTTTTGAGATTTCTCAGTGTTTCTATTTCTGTAATGTGTCCTCTTTCTATCACTGTCCGGAAGCCTGGAGTTTGAGTCTGGTATTCGGAATCCCGTTAATCAAGGGGTTGACACTGAAATTCAAATGGTCGATTGGAAGTCCAAAGCTGGATGTTGGAGGTCTGTCCATGTGTGTGGGTGGGAGGGAGGAAACTGGCTTGCTTTGTAGTTGTTTTGTTGCCCTTTGTGCTCTGTGTTGTTCCGCTGAGCATTGTGGGTATGAAATGTTGGAGCCGGAATGTGTGGCGACACTTGCACGCTGCCCCCATCACAGGAAGAACAAGCAGAGAGGTGAAAGGTGAGA
Organism: Hypanus sabinus; assembly: GCF_030144855.1. NCBI lineage: Eukaryota > Metazoa > Chordata > Chondrichthyes > Myliobatiformes > Dasyatidae > Hypanus > Hypanus sabinus. The sequence goes on along the minus strand of NW_026779048.1, from coordinate 265,257 downwards.
CCAGGTGATTATCTCACCACTCTTTCCAATTGAATGATATCTTTCCAAAACAGTGTGACCAAAACTAGAGACAATCCAAGTACAATGTTACAAATGTCTTATGCATGAGTCGCATAATGTCTCAGCTCCAATACTTAGTGCCCTGACTGATGAAGGGCAGTGGGTCAAGTGTGGGTCCAGGTGATCTGCCTCGGACACCATTCCTGCAAACCATGTACTTGTCTGTATCAGAAGTCAAGTTCAAGTTTATTGTTGTCATAGGCATAGATTCACTGTGAATAAATTGCAGAAGAGTTAACATTTTAGAGCAGCACTATAGTATAAGACGCAGGCGAGATTAAGTTAATACTAAATTAACAAAAATTATACATAACTTATGTGTGTAAAATTCTCAACAAAATAAACTATCATGGCACCGAAGGAGGAGAAAATATTTCCTGGGGCTTAATTTTAAATTATTTGAATTGGTTACAAGATTTCTAATGTTTCCATTTCTGTATTGTGCTATATTTATATCTAATATGTGATGTAAATATGGCATGAAGAGGCACTTGGGCTGGTCAGTCACAAGCCCAGAGTTTGGGGTCCAATTATCAGCTTCTCTGGGGGCTCAATACTGAACATCAAAGCCTAATTGAGAAGTTGCAGAACCTGGACCTCTGTACCTCCCTCTGTAATTGGATCCTCGACTTCCTAACAGAAGACCACAGTTTGTGTGGATTGGTGATAACATATCCTCTTTGTTGACAGCCAACACTGGTTCATCTCAAGGGTGTGTGCCTAGCCTACCACTCTACTCAAATACCATCTATAAATTTGCTGAAAATACAACCATTGTTGGTAGAATCTCAGATGGTGATGAGGGGGCGTACAGGAGTGAGATATGCCAACTGGTGGAATGGTGCCGCAGCAACAACCTGACACTCAACGTCAGTGAGATGAAACAGCTGGTTGTGGACCTCAGGAAGGGTAAGACGAAGGAACACACACCAATCTTCACAGAGGGGTCAGAAGTGGAGAGAGAGAGCAGCTTCAAGTTCCTGGGTGTCAAGATCTCTGAGGATCTAACCTGGGCCCAACATATCGATGTAGTCATAAAGAAAGCTATACTTTATTAGGAGTTTGAAGAGATTTGGCACGTCAACAAATACGCTCAAAAACTTCTACAGTTGCACCCTGGAGAGTATTCTGACAGGCTGCATCACTGTCTGGTATGGAGATGCTACTGCACAGGACTGAAAGAAGCTGCAAAAGGTTGTAAATCTAGTCAGCTCCATCTCGGGCACAAGTCTACACAGTATCCAGGACATCTTCAAGGTGCAGTGTCTCAGAAAAGCAACATCCTTTATTAAAGACCTCCAGCACCCAGGGCATGTACTTTCTCACTGTTACATCAGGTAGGAGATACAAAAGCCTGAAGGCACAAACTCTGCCATCCAATTCTTAAATGGACTTTGAAGCTTTGGACACTGCCTCATTTTTTTTTAATATACAGTATTGCTGTTTTTGCATATTTTTAAAAATAATCTATTCAATATACATAATTGATTTACTTGTTTATTTATTATGTTTTAGTTTATTTATTATTATTATTTTTTTCTCCCTCTGCTAGATTATATATTGGGCACTAGTCTTCATATAACCACAAAAATAATCATCTTCCAGGAGTGATGCCTCAAAAAGTTGGCATCCATCATTAAGGATTCCTCCCACTGAGGACATGCTCTCTTCTCATGGCTACCATCAGAAAGGAGGTACAGGAGACTGAAGGCTCAAACTCAGTGACTCAGTAATACCTTCTTCTCCTCTGCAAACAACTTCTGAATGAACATTGAATCCATGAACATGACCTCATGACTATTTTCACACTACTTATTTAATTTAACTATATATATAGTTTAAGTATTTATTTACTTTAAGTATATATATTCTATTCATTCCATGTAATTTACAGTAAACATAAATGCTGTCATTCAGTTTTTACTATTATGTATTGCAATGTACTGCTGCCACATAACAACAAATTTTATGACATATGCTGTTGATATTAAATGTGATTCAGCTTCTGGTTCTGAAATTTTTCAGATAAGTGCAAGTTGAAAGATTTTTAATGTTAACTTTTGTTGAAGATTGGGGAAAAATTGTTGAAGACAATTACGTCCATATTGGAGCCCTACTTTCCTGAAAACATGGAAATCGATCTAACTATAGGTAAGCACTTCTGTATTTCAAATTAAATATCCCCCACTTTCAGCAGTACGTGAATTCAGTATTCAACCACGTTTGGACTTTGCTGTACAGTGGGTTTGTTAACATGCAGATTGTTCAGAGTCTACTGACTCGGTAATCTTCACAAGCCCAATAACTCCCTTTGAGCATTGAGTGGTCAAGTTCAAAGTTAAATTTATTATCAGAGTACATGCATCGCCACATACAACCCTGAGATTCTTTTTTTGTTGGCTATACTTAGCAATTCTATAGAAAAGTAACATTAAGCTGTAAACAAACTGCTGTAAATAAATAATGAGCGTGAAATAACAATCTAACAGAGTTCTTAATTAAATATAGCTATCCCATTGTGTTCAAAAGCCTGATGATTGAGGTTCAGTAACTGTTCTTGAACCTAGTTGTATGAGTCTTAAGACACTTGTACCTTCTACCAGACGGCAGCAGTGAGAAAAGCGCATGGCCTGGGTGGTGAGGATCTTTGATGATTGATGTTGCTTTTCAACGACAATGTTTCATGCAGAAATGCTCAGTGTTTGGCATGGGGTGTTTTAAAAAATATAATGTGAAAAGAATCAGTCCCAACAGAGACCCCTGTCGAACACTACTAGTCACTGGCAGCCAACCAGAAAAGGCTCCCTTTATTCCCACTCTTTGCCTTGTGCTAATCAGGCACTGCTTAATCCATGCTAGAATCTTTCCTGTAATACTGTGGATTCATAGCTTGCTAAACAGCCTCACGTGTGGGACCTTGTGCCAACCGGTTGTGCAGTGGATTCAGCACTGGACTTTGAGGCGAATGATCCTGAGTTCGAATCCAGCCACGCTTTCCATCAGTGCTGGGTCGAGCATCGAGAAAGCAACCCCATCTTGTAAATAACAGTCAAATGCTATGGAAGCAGTGAAATGTGATGTGGCACCTTGTCAAATGCCTTCTGAAAATTCAAGTCCACAACGTCAGTAGACTCTCCTTTGTCTATCCTTGTTATTTCTTCATGCCATTTTAATTAATTTGCTGTTACTTCTGGTGTAAGCCATGTTGTTTATTTATTCTTAATTTTCAAATTGTAAGTGCTGTGTGTTACGTACCCGTGACATGTGACAGTGGTGTACTTGTCGCGTGCAGGTGTTGAAGCTAATACTGGACTTGAGGTAATGGTCTTGTGATGGTGGAGTGACATCATTTTCCCGCCAGTAGAGGTCATGTGACAGTTTTTTTTTACAGGGTATCAAAGGAGGACCCCTCCCTGTGAGGAGAGGCAGTTCGTGGCTGGATTTGCCATGTTGTCTTCATGCCACTGCGTGATTTAATGTTATGACGCGGTTTAGTTGAAAGATGGAGTTTTATTTAATGCCTAAAGTTTAAAAGGTCATTGCCAGCAGTTTCTTTATAATACTGCTAGTTGAAAATCAGTGGAGAGTGAAGATCGGATTTCGGAAGTTAAAAGATCAAGGAAAGTCGATTTCAATGGTGAAACAGGTTCAATCATGTTTGATCCTCATTCAGAAGGAATTTGTTGACTGATCTCGTGTTAATCCCTGTGAGATATAGCAGAAAGGATTGGGAATAGTTCTGTAAAAGAAAGGTCAGTGCCTTTAAGCCGTTTCCTTTTTCATCTTCGTAAATTCTTCGTGGGAAAAGTAGTTCACCTGGGAACCAAAGAAACACAACTTGAAAGAGAATTTAAATCGTCTTAAAAAGGCTCTCCCTTAAATGGACTGTGAGCATTTTGAACTTTTGCAATACTACTTTGAAGAGCTGTTTTTGCAACATCGCTTTAAGAACTGTTTAAGCTGCCGCATAGCAGCTGATTTCCAGTTAGGTGAGTGTTTTGTTTACTTTTGGGGGTTTGTTTTCCAGTGTTTAATAAATGTTTTATTTGTTATAAAAACCCCTGCTTTACTCATATATTTACGTTACGGATTCAGCAACAATAAATATATGTGATGTACGTGCTTGCTCACAATATGAGCAAACTTCATTTTGGCTGATTTAGTTGGAACAATTAAACTTCGGAGTAAACAGTAATCTTTTTAACCTAATGTACTCAGCAAAACTGGTACTTGCCTCTCATTGGCTATTTTATTTGCTTCAAAATACAGCTCAATTCATTCTGTATACAATAGCCAGTTATCAGTTGTGTAATCAAACACATCTATCTTTCCATTGTAGGTAGCCATTTTTGCTTTATTAAATTTACATTTATTATCACCCGGTGCCTCCTGTTTATGAATCTATGAATCTGACAGTTTTCAGCCCTTATTTAAACTCAATCATCTTTCCTTTTGCCAAGAAAATGTGCTTCTCCGTAGGAATAAAAAACATGCTGTGCTTTTTTTTTAACTTGACTGTCTCACTGCACTTTTTGAAAACTAGAATGGCCCACAGCATTTCAACAGGTAGGTAATCTTCTTGGGTTTGTTTAAAACTTCTTCCTCACCACCACTATTATGTTTTGTAACTCCTAAATCTAATTGAAATAAGAGAAAATCAAGGGAGTTGAGAAAAGGAGTTTAAATTAATTTATTTTATGTGTATATTAGTTTTGTTTTTATTTTATGTGAGGTGCATGCATGCGACAACATGGCATGATGACGCTTGCCATTCACGTACTTTTACATATCACCCATAATAAATTATTTAAATTAACAAGAATGCTCCATCTAAAGATTACTTAAATTGTCACATGCAGTGACTGAGAAGATGGTGGAAAAAGGTACTTGACGAATTTCAGGGGTTCCCACAATAGCATCCATGGACACCTCAGATAGTGATAGAAATCTAAGGCATAAGAACGGTTGGGAACTGCTGATCTAGATGATCATTTGAAACATCAAAGAATTGGTAGCCTATGGATCATGTGTTAGTAAATGAGATTAATATAGATTGGTTCTTAATGGTTATCATAGACCCAGTGGGTTGTAGTTCCCTTTCTCTGTATGATTCTTATCCCATTAATTACCCAAGTTCTGCCCACATTTGTTGAGAATGACAAGTGAAGCAACAGTTTTGTTTCCATTTGAGTACTAT